>NC_056687.1:156491717-156793080 GCF_018350215.1 Panthera leo
TTTTTACTTTTATTCTTTTTGAGAGACAGAGCAAGTGTGTGTGTGTGCGCACAAACGTGGGAGGAAGGGGAGGAGGAGGAGGAGAGGGATGAAGAGAGGGAGGGAGAGACAGAGGGAGAGACAGAGGGAGAGAGAGAGAGACAGACAGACAGATAGAGAGAGAATCTCAAGCAGGATCTGTGCTCTCAGGATGGAGCCCAACACAGGGCTCGAACCCATGAACTGTGAGATCACGACCAGAGCTCAAGTCGAGAGTCGGATGCTCAACCGAACAAGCCACCCAGGCACCCTGGCTAATGCAATTTTTAAGTGCTACTGTAGTCTTGCTGTGCTGGGCAGTGAAGGCTCTATTTACCAAGACTATAATGCGAATGGACCCTCTACAGCAGCCGTGCTGAGACGCTGCTCGTTATCCTATACCCTCAACTCCAGGAGTGTCTGTGTTCTTCTTTTCATCACATTAGTACAAAATAAAATAAAATCTCATTAGTAAGTTATCAAGTTAACATGCTATTCTGTTCATAGTGATTTTCTTTCCTTCCGTACTGGGCCTAGGAGAACAGACACTGACTTTGCAATGAAGAAAAGAAACGGTTGTCCATCTTCATAGAATCTGTAATCTCTAAGATGGTCTTGAGACCACGCAAACATTACTGCTTTGGACTCTACTCGTTTCTCACTTAGGGTCTCAAGCTGTGAGCGGCACTAAGGAAAGGTACAGCGGCAAATCCAATGGCAGACCCGGGGCTAATTTTAGCTGTATTACCTTAAGAATGTTGATTTTACCTTTTGTAAACATAGGGATTCCGGGTCTTATTTGGGTCAGAGGGTGGATAACTGAACCACAAATAGTCGTTTTTTAAACCTTCAGCAAGATACTATGGATGTTCCACTACTGCTGAACAATAGCTCAATAAAAAATAATCCGAATAAAAATCCATACAGATTTAAAAGGTATGACTGACTCTCCTACAAGACTCACAGTCATATCATTTGAAACCCAGAGGGTTTCGAGTTCTTCAAATATGTACCAACACTTCTTTTTTTAAGCTATCTCTACACCCAAGGTGGGGCTCGAACCCATGGTCCTATCAAGAGCTGCTTACTCTACTCACTGAACCAGCCAGGTGCCCCAAAGTCCTCACCAACACTTTTGTTTTATTTATTCATTTTGAGAGAGAGAGGGAGGGAGGGAGGGAGGGAGAGAGGGAGGGAGGGAGGGAGGGAGCCTGTGTGCCTGAGTAGGGGAGGGGCAGAGAGAGAGGGGGAGACAGAGAATCCCAAGCAGGCTCTGCACTGTTGGTGTGGAGCCCAACTCAGGCCAAACCCGGGAACCCTGAGATCACGACCTGAGCCGAAAGCAAGAGTTGGATGCTTAACTAACTGAGCCACCCGGGGGCCTCATCTCACCAACACTTCCGATTGTCGTTCTTCCTAGTGTATATATAAAGTGGTATCTCATTGTGGGTTTAGCTGTATTTTCCTAATGAGTACCGATATTGAGCATCTTTTCATGTGCTTATTGGCCATTTGTATATCTTCTTGGGTGAACCGTCTATTCAGGTCCTTCGCCCATTTTTAAATTCAGTTATTTCTTTTCGTTGTTGAGTTGTCAGAGTTCTTTATATATTACCTCATCAGACATAGGATTTGCAAAGATTTTCTATTCTGTGGGCTAAATTTTCCACTTTTTTTATGGTGTCCTTTGAAGCACTAAAGGTTTTTTTTTTTTTTTTAAACATTATTCTTTGTGACACTGCTTTATTTATTTTTTGAGTAAACTCTATGCCCGATGTGGGGCTTGAACTCATGACCCTAAAAGAGTCTCACTGACTGTCGCAGCCAGGTGCATCTGAAGCACAAAAGTATTTATTTTATTTTATTCATTTTTAAATGTTTACTTATTTTTGAGAGAGAGAAGAGAGGGAGGGAGACACAGGTTCCGAAGCAGGCTCCAGCTCTGAACTGTCGGCACAGAACCCAACGTGGGACTCCCAACTCACATGCTGTGAGATCGTGACCTGAGCTCAAGTTGGACACTTAACCGACTGACCCACCCAGGCGCCCCGTTATTTTATTTTTAAAACAATATTTTACTTTTAAGTAATCTCACCACCCAACGTGGGGCTTGAATTTACAAGCCCGAGATCGAAAATTGCGTGTTCTGCCCACTGAGCCAGACAGGCGCCCCGAAGCACAAAAGTTTTCAATTTTGATAAAGTCCAATTTATGTTCCTGTTGCTGTTGGTTACTTGTGCTCTTGGTGTTACATCTAAGAAACCATTGCTCAATCCAAGGTAACAAAGGTTACAATCATGTTTTTTTCCTGAAAGTTTAGTTTCAGCTCTTTCATTTAGCTTTGATCTACTTTGTCTCACTGCTGTTTTCTAACTTTTCTTTTTTGATTTCTTTTGCTTATGTCTTGGTTCTACAGAGATATCTAATGCTACTGCTCTGGTGCCTTCTCTTAGAATTGCAGTCTGTACCTGACATTTCCTTTTTTTGTTATGTCTGAGACATAATAAAAATCCTCATGGTTATCTCATCGATGCCACTGTAGCTGGTAGAAATATTGTGACTAAAAAGAGAGGAGACAGGAGAGAGAGACAAACCAAGAAACAGACTCTTAACTCTAGGGAACAAACTGATGGTCCGCAGAGGGCAGGTGGGTGGGGGACGGGGGAAACAGGTGATGGGGACTGAGGAGGGCACTTGTGACGGACCTGGGGAGTTGTATGGAAGTGACCAATCACTGTATTGTACCCCTGAAACGAATCCAACTCTGTGTTAACGAACTAGAACTTAAATACGAACTTAAAAAGCACCCCCACCAAATGTTTTTTTATACAACTGTAAATGCATACACAGAGGAGACAGATTTACAGGACTTCCAGGAAAGCTATCCTCATTATTTTACTGAATAAACTTTTAACAGAGGCGATTCCCAGAGGCGATTTACTACCACTTTAAAATAATGATTCTTGTCTTCATTAGTTATCTCAAAAAACCAAATTCTTATCGGTAAGTGGAAAGAGAAGGCTGGCGATTCTAAGTAGAAAACTACAAGACAAATTACAGAGGAAATGAAATCAGGATTATTTCCCAGAGCTGGTTGTATTAGGGGAAAGTCCATGATATCACCAGAATTCACTTAGTAGAAAAAATATGACTGCAACTCCATCAGATGTTACCCGGAACATCGAAGTTAAGTGTTCGTTTGATTGAAATGATTGATACTCTCCAAGGGTACTCTTCAAGCGATGTTTGTATGTTTCATGCAATCACATCAGAGGTGCTGAGAATAAAATAGTAACTTAATCATCAGGTAACTTACCTCCTTATGAGGGTCTTTATGTGCTTCCAGCGTTTTCATGACCGTCAGTTCTGCATAGTTTTTAAATCTGGCTGGTTGATGCCTTAGGATTTCTCTTAAAACCTTTAACGCCAAAGCCCTGATTGTAGGCTAAGAAGAAATATTTTAATGTTTTTAATATTTTGGGTTGTAGACAATCTACTACATTTTCTGTATCTGTATTAAGGATCTTAACATTGGGGCGGGGATAAGTTGCAGACAACTGTATAAAGCATACGGTATATGGCATAATTAAGTTTTCACATCTCTAGTTGAAAACTCATGTCATACTTCATATATTTGTAGGAGATCCAGAACCAACAACATTCCATGAAAAAGGAAATTTTACTTCTGAACTGGTTTAAATACGCAAAACAAGTACTCTTCTATAAAAACACTTTCAGCTACCTTTCATTTCTCCCATTGTCAATTGTTCCAAATCCACTGAGTTGCTGGTTTAGAAGACAAAATACTCGTAATGAAAATTTCACACGGGAAGAAACAGTAAAAGAGACCGATCTTCTCAATTTCCAAATTTGTGAAGCACTTGATTAGCAGGCAAGGACGGGCAATCCAAGACAGGAAAAACAGGCTATTATTTACATATTCTGCCATTTACCTCTTTATCCCCAAGGGTTTCAAGCAACAGAAGTAATATTGTTTTGAAGTGTTCATCCCAAACGCTGAAAGATTCCTCCTGTGTCAGTTTCATGAGTTCATAGAGGGCAATTTTTCTTTCCTCTACACGTTCATTATGGTTAGACAACTCCTTCAACAACTCTGCAACCAGGTCAGAATGGTCTACGGAAAGATCTGGCAGGAGGACACAAGGTTAATTCTGTAACTCTTGTTAAGTATGGGGATGACAACTTTAGTTTTAAGGGAAAAAAAAAGGACTAATTTTCTTTTCCATTTAGTCATCTTGAACCCATCAGTTTTAGTTGAAAACTTTTTATAATAAAAATTTACATGGAGAAAATATATAATGAACCCCATATACCCATCGCCTAGATTTAATAATTAGCCAGATTTTACCATTCTTACTTCATCTTCCTCCCTCCCCACATTCTTCCTGAAATATCTCTAGTAAATGGCAAATACATCACTTTATCTTTTATCTTTAAGTACATCAGCATGCAGGTCTATGGTGTCACGCCAGGAGGCTCACAATGTTTGATGCCTCCATTTTCAGAGGTACCAATAATGGCCAACAGATTGAAGTGGTGACAACGTGACCCTACCGTTGTAAAGTTCCCCATCAATCTTTTTTTTGAGGGAGCTGGGGTATGGAGAGAGAGACAGACACAGAGAGAGAATAAGTGAGAATAAGTGGGGGAGGGGCAGAGAATTTTAAGCAGGCTCCACACCCAGCACGGGACCCGAAGCAAGGCTTGATCTCAGGACTGTGAGACATCATGACCTGAGCTGAAATCAAGAGCTGGATGCTCAACCGACTAAGCCACCCAGGCACCCTAAGAAAGACTGTATTTTACTTAAGGGGATTCAGAAACCTGAGGAAAGGAAATAGAGCTGAACCATTAGAACAGATGAGTTCAATGAGAGTAAAACTAACAGATGATAGGGAAGGAAAACGGAGCCAAAATGATGACAACATTCGCTATTAAAAAAAAAAAGTTTGCTCTGACAACTTTCATGGAATTACAATTAGAACACTAACGTCATCATACACAGCACACAAGATATGATTACTGAACTTAAAAATTTGAGATATGTGAGAAGACCACTCACATATATGAAGATCTATGACCACTAAGGTGAACCAAGTTGGGGTTTTGGAAGATCAAGCGGAAGAACCTCTATAAAGAGCAGAGCAAACCATGAAGAAGAAATCTGAGTTTAAGGATAACATCAACATCTTAACCTGTAGGATGAAAACTGTCCACAGTAACTTCATTTATACAGACCAGCACTGGAACAGCATTGCCAGTTTAACAGGAAATACCAAAGCAGGATAAATGTGTCTCTATAAACCTCATAAAAGACATTCCTGCAAAGTTGTGTTATCAGACTTGTCACAGAGGATTGTTCCAGTAAGAGTGAATTTTATTTCGGCCCAATAAAGGGAAGTCACCAAAAAATGCTTTCCAGGGAATGCAGCTCTTTTCTCTACGAATATAAGCTTTGTAGTTACACTAGGAGATAATCAGAAATGACTAAAATGGTCTGGACAGGTGACTAACAGGAAAATCATTTCTGCCAAAGAAAACACATTTGTTACAAAACCGAACTATTTATATCATACAAATGAGATAAGCCTAAAGTCATTAATTCAGATAAAGTGTAACCGACTGTATTTCCTCTTCTGATAGACAGGCATCAAGGTCATGTGAAAAGATAAGGCTCTGGACCCACCAAACCTGTGTCTCTGATCCTGAGTGCGACAGAGGTACATTCTTAATTACTGTGGAGGCTCAGATTTCTCACGAGTAAAATGGGAAAAGAGCACCGACTTCCTACTGTCACGGGGACCTGGGCTGAACTAATAGTTTTTCTTGTGTCTTTATGATTAATATTGGCCCAATTACAACTCTGATAATACTTCTGTTGCAGTGCTGAAAATATACGGGATATTCTTTTCACTGGCAAACTTTGATAAGAGGATTCCTTGAATAACAGTGTCATCCTCACCAGCAGTAATATTCTGATGTTTTATGGTCTCTGGTAAACTTTACAAAGGTCATGTGGACATTAGTGGGGTGTTAGTTTTTTGTGACACGTTAATCTTGATAAATTTATCACTCATGTGTCTGTAATGTGTAGAGAATCATCTGAATAATAGACATACTAATTAAGTCTCAGAATTTCAAAACAATTTCTTTCTACAGAAATTCTGACTTAAAAAAATAACTACATCCTGCCCAAAGTTATGGATTTTAAAAACCAAAAAAAAAAAGAGGAGGAATTTTGCAACCAGGCAGACATGAAAGGACAATCCAAAAACCAATGGAGGTCAATACGTTAAAAAGAATGGGTAATGCTAGCAGTGTTCACAAAATAGGCCTTTCTAACAAGGCCTTCCCTACCTCAAGTTTAAAAATGAACACAGACAATAAATGAAAATAACTGCAATATGAAGCTTAGAGCAACTACTATTTTGTTTGATGGCTTATCCATTTTCAGAGAGCGTTTACTCAACGTAAAATGGCTGTCTTAGGTTTCAGAAGTCAATCAAGTGTTATGCTGCGAAGAAATTAATTTTCTCAAATTCAAAAATATTCCACCCAGTTTAGATTTTGGTTATGTAATTTCCAAACATGTCTTCCTTTAACAAATGGAAAATATATGATCTTTAGTAAAGGAGAAGAGAATTAGACAATGAGTGGATAACCTTGCCAAACTGTTATAATTTTGGCTTTGTGATAATATTAACTCTCTTAACTTGAGCAGTTGGTAAAAACGTAATTCTTCAGCCTCACAAATGAAGAGATTTTTCACCAAACTACAGATGACCAGGCCTGGGAACACAGATTTCTGAGCAGCGTAGGCAGGGTCTCCACACCTGACAGTGGTGAACTACGGAATTTCAGGGCTCAGCCAGGGCAAGAAGGGTGTCCACATGGAGTGGTGACCAGGTGTGACCTGTGAGAGCCCAGGGAGAAGGAGAAGGGCACCCATGGCCCCGGGAGTCAGAGCCCAAGGAGGCTGAGCGCACCCAGGTGGAGTGGCAGAGGTGAGGAGTGCAGGAGAAGGAGGAGGGGCAGAGATGGAAAGCTGGCTGCAGACAGGAGGACTGATCCAATAGGTAAATATATTAAAGGTAATGAAAGGCAGGTTGCTCAGTGTCACAAAGGGGGGCTTATCCATATAGAACAGGAGGATACTAGAAATAATCTTATGGCGCTAAATTGAATTGGGAGTTTATGTAAACTCATAGCTCTTGATATAGAAATAAATAGGTATACATCAGTGTGTGTATGTGTGCACGTGGATAGACATACATATACATATATTCCCTTAGCTTTGGCCGCTGAGAGGTCTTAGGGGGAGTGATATCCCACTAGCAGTGGCTATACCTAGTGCTCAGACTTTAGCCTTTAAAGACCATTTTCTATTAAATGAAACCGAAGATCGACCCCTGGGGAAATGATTGATTCGAAGACTCAAGCAGGGACAGCACAACATTTTGTCATGCCAGATGCAAGGATGGGGACACTGGCAAGAGAACAGGTCAAATCAAAGGCAATCTGAGCATCAACATAAATAATGATATTACAAATTATAAACGGTTGAGTACAATGCAAACCATGAGTTCATGTAATTATAAATACATAAATGAAACTTTTTAAATGAATACATTTTAACACAGTTTTAAAGTACCACCTTACAAGGCACTTACTAATTATACTTTTTTTTTTTTTTTTTAAACGTTGACTCCTTTTTGAGAGATAGAGAGACAGGGCATGAGCAGGGGAGGGGCAGAGAGGGGGGAGACACAGAATCTGAAGCGGGATTCAGACTCTGAGCTGTCAGCACAGAGCCCGATGCAGGGCTCGAGCCCACGAACTGTGAGATCATGACCTGAGCCGAAGTCGGACGCTTAACCGACTGAGCCACCCAGGCGCCCCAAGCACTTATGAATTATAAAAAGAGTAACTTCACAGTGGAGAGCCGTGGTAAGCACCAACATAATCAGGTGATAAAAGTTTCTATCACCAGGCACTGGGCAAAGTGAAACCATTTATTACCTGAAGAATGGACTTTCACTTCTGGGACACTGATGCCAAGAGCACATGACCTGAATCCAACCACAAGAGAACGTCAGACAAACCCAAAGTGAGGGAAGTGCTAAAATATAAGTGGACGTCACAAGTGCCACGGCCACCGAAGGAGACTACAGAGACATGATGAGATTCTGAAGTGGGTCCTCTGGCTACAAGGTGTTATCACTGGACAGGTGACAAAACTCAAATGGGGTTTCAGGACAGGCGATTATTAATGCACGAATGATAATCGCCTGATTCTGAGGCGTACCTTGGGGTTATGTGGGAGAGGGTCTGTGTTTAAGGGGAGCACATCCTCAAGTACTTGAGGTGATGGATCATCGGTCTGAAGCTTACTCTCAAGAGGTCAAGAGAAGGTTCGTTGTGCTGTACCTTCATTTTTTAAACTTTCGATTGCTTTAAAATTAAAAAAAAAATACATAAATTGCAGCTGAGGTAAGAAATGTCAGCGGACCCAGTCTGGTCTGCCAGCTTGTGACGGCTATACCTAAGTAATTTAAGAACAAAGCTGCTAAGCTACAGGTCTCAGTTTACTGGGCTGCTGGAACCACAAAGGGATTAAGGGACAGGCACACGCTACGTCCAATGCATTCCCTCTGGTTCTGTTGCTGCCACAACTAAACCTCAGCAACAGAGCCAGCTAATTGTGACAGATCAAAACACACCAAAATCAATCATTTCGGCAGTTTATAGATTCTTCTGTAATTCAGAGTTAGTTTGGCAAGTTGCCATAATTCTGTCTTTGTGATAACTGAGATATATTAATACTTAAAAAAATTTTTTTAAATGTTTATTTATTTTTGAGAGAGAGACAGAGAGAGAGAGAGGGAGAGAAAGTGCAAGCAGGGAAGGGGCTGAGAGGGAGACACAGAATCCGAAGCAGGAGCCAGGCTCTGAGCTGTCAGCACAGAGCCCGACGTGGGGCCTGAACTCATGAACTGTGAGATCATGACCTGAGCCAAAGTCTGACGCTTAACAGACTGAGCCACTCAGGTGCCCAAAATTTTTTATATTATTAAAAAAATTTTTTGTTTTAATGTTTGTTTCTTTTTAACACAGAGAGAGACAGAGTACAAGCAGGGGAGGGGCAGCGAGAGAGAGGGGGAGACACAGAATCTGAAGCAGGCTCCAGGCCTTGAGCTGTCAGTACAGAGCCTCATGTGGGGTTCAAACCTATGAACCACAAGATCATGATGTGAGCCAAAGAAGGACGCTTAACCGACTGAGCCACCCAAGGTGCCCCTAAAAATTTTTTTAAAGTGTTTCTTTTTGAGACAGAGAGAGACAGAGCGTGAGCAGGGGAGGGGCAGAGAGAGAGGGGGAGACCGAATCTGGAGCAGGCTCCAGGCTCTGAGCTGTCAGCTCAGAGCCCGATGTGGGGCTCAAACCCATGAACCGCAAGATCATGACTGGAGCCAAAGTCAGGTGCTTAACCAACTGAGCTGCCCAGGCACCCCGATACATTAAGGCTTAACGTGACATATTGGTAAAAACATGATTCGTCAACCTGGTTGGTAATCAAAGAGATAAAAATGAAGATATTTTTCCACTTACCAAATTATAAAAATTAAAAAAAGATTGCTGATCTCTAACTTCTCAATCTTTCTAGTGATTAAGGAAATGCTATCATTGGGATGACCTATTTTATATCCGTCATGGTGACAAAATTTTAAAAGGTTTGAATATTCTGTGCTGGTGAAGCAATCAGCACTACACCTCAACTGGCCAAGTATTCTGAGTCAGTAATTGGGTAGTAACTCTCAAAACTTCAACTTAGATATCCCTTTATCAAGCAATTCTATCTCTAGAAATCTCTCAGAGTAAGTTACTGACATAGGTGCATAAAAGCTTATGCAGAAACATGTTCACTGACAGCAACACTGGGGTAACAAAGGAGAACCAGAAACTACCCGAGCGTAGTATCATACGAATGTTAAGCGGTGGATTTTCAAATTCACCCACATACAGTTATCTATTATTTTACATTACTTGAATCTTCAGTAAAAAATTAAAGACTTATATAAATTTGCAGAGAAAAATGTAGTTCCTTGTTACTAAAAATACCTAAGCCATATGCAGTGTTTTGCACTTTGTGTCTGTACATCTTACTCAAACCTAACTGCAAAGTGTGGCTGGAAGGGCAGATGGGTAGTACATAGCCATCCTCCTTCCGAAGGGACGCTGAGGAACAGTCAACCAAGCACCAGGCCGGGCAGCAGCGTCAATGTTGGAACCCAGTCCTGTGCCCTCGGTCCAAGCCGCTCAAAGTGCTGGAGTTGGTCCTAAGCTGACTTCAGATTCTCATGGTGACTTTGTCCACACTTGGTCGTGAACGCATCTTATGAGAGTTTATGATTTCACACTTCATTAAAGGGCCCTTACAAAGAATGAGTAGTTCTTCAAAGGTTTTGTCACGCTGGTCTAAAAATTAACGGCTGAACGGCGTCTGGAGATAAACTAAATTTAAGCCGCAGCGGACTTCACTTGTTTCTGGGCAGTCAGTATGGTTTTCCTGGTTTTTGAGGATGATGTCAGGGTTACCCTGTTTCTCACTCTGGGGCAGAAAACTACCAAACCACCGGAAAGGAGCTCCTGGAAGATGGGGGAACACCTCTCCCTTCCGAAGCTCCTTACTTCTTAGGGAGTTACCGTATTTCTCCTGCTCCACTGATTACCAGCCCCCGAAAGCACAGGTGACCAAACATGACCCACGACCTACCGTCAGGAAACTGGTCGGCGTCGTCGTCAAACATGGCTTCCTTGAGGGCAGACTTATTGAAGGGACTGATGCTATCTGAATAGTTATATGGATTATAGTCTCGCGAGCGTGGGGAGGAATGAGCAGGCATCGACTGGAGCAACGAAGCTTTATTATCAAGGGAGGTTTGGCTTGAGTCGGTAGCATCGCCTCCTGCCCTTGGGTCAGGCATCCCGGGACCGCCACACATCTATTAATGGGAAGGGGAAGGCGCAGAAAATTAACTCACTTTCAAATATCTCTTTGAAATTCTAAAAAAGATGTTTCTCTGTTGCTTCAAAGGAACCAACGTGAGAAGTTAAAACTTACATTCAAAATGTCAAAGCTTATCGTAAAGATGTAAAACAGAAACAAAAAAACCTAAACCCGCAGCTGTGAGAGCAAATAAGAACCATAAAAGAATGTCGTTTCCAATGACTCCTGCAGTTCCCTTGCTAAGGGCTTGACCAAACAACACGCAGGCAATTACAGCTCTCTATGCCAGTTAAAGACATAAAAGGACTTTCACTACCAACACGGAACTAAAAGCTGCCAGATTCCATTGTTAAGGTAGTAAATCACACAAGGACAGGATGTCAACAAAGTATAAAAGAATCAAATTTTGGGGTTGCCGGGGTGGCTCAGTTCGTTAAGTGACCGACTCTTCATTTCGGCTCAGGTCACGATCTCACAGCTCCTGAGACTCAGCCCTCCGTCAGGCTCCATGCTGGGCATGCAGTCTGCTTAGGATTCTCTCTCTCCCTCCCCCTTCCCTGCTCTCTCCCTCTCGCACGTGCACCCTCTCCCTGTGTCTCTCTCTCAAAAAAGAAAAAAAAGGGAGGGGGTTGTGTGGGTGGCTCAGTCAGTTAAGTGTCCCACTTCGGCTCAGGTCATGATCTCGCGTGATCTTGCGTGAGTTCGAGCCCCGTGTCGGGCTCTGTGCTGACCGCTCGGAGCCTGGAGCCTGCTTCGGATTCTGTGTCTCCCTCTCTCTCTCTGCCCCTCCCCTGCTTGTTCTGTCTCTCAAAAATGAATAGTAAAACATTAAAAAATGATAAAACACTTTTACCAAAGGCCTCAAGGCTTGTAACTTTTGAAAGGATGGCTGATGGAGTTGGAGCGCATTAACATACTTTTATCATAAAACGTCAATACTAACGCTGATTCTAATGCTAGCATGAAACTCATTACTACCACCAGATCACCATCACCACCGTCTACTCAGCAACTATGTGCTAAGCCATTACTCAGGTGCTTTACTAATATTCTTCAAACATGCGCCGTGCACCTACTGTGTGCCAGGCTTCATTCTTGGCAGTGGGGGTATATTAACGAACAAAAGAGCATGCTGGCCACCTTCACGCAGTCTACATTCTAGTTGGGGGACAGACAGTACAAAACGCAGTGAATGAGTAGACAGAATGCTGGAAGATGATTCGCGTGCGGGAGGCGGTGCCGTGTTAAAGGGACCGCGAGTGCTGCGGCGGGAGGGAGGCAAGTGCAGGCCAGCTAGGGTGGTCGGAGTAAGCCGTGTGAACCGGGACTTGGAGGAAATCGGCCAGGGAGCAGGTTTAAGACAGCGGGAACGGCCCAGACAGAGGCCCCGGGGCAGGAGCGCGCCCGGGAAGTTCAAGGAACAGCAAGGAAGCCAGTGTGGCTGGAGCAGAGGAAAGCGGTAGGAGACGAGGCCAGAGAAGTGGCAGGGAAAAAAAGCCTGTTGTGTAGACGTTGGCTTTTATTCCGGGACGTCCCACAGGGTTACAAGCGGAGGTGTGCCAAGACACGACAGGGGGTCACCGGCAAAATCAAGGAGGCCGGTGAGGTGCCGATTTTCACAGCCCAGGGGAGAGAGGACTGGTGGTAAGGCCGGCTGGAGCCGGAAGGGCAGTGACGGAAGTGGACGGAGTTTGGATCTATTTTGAAAACGGGACGACAGAGCGAGCGTGGAGGATGAGAGAAAGAGGGCCGTGAGGACAACTGTCCGGTCCCAGGCTTTTGGCTGAGTGACCACTGCTACCAACCGCGACACAGAGGAGCGGCCTCGTGGACGAGACGGCCGGTGCGGCAGGAAGCGGGCCGGAGGCATGTGAGCTCCAGAGGGAAGCTGGGCTGCACGGACTCGTATCACTTCTGACACGGACCACGCCTTTCAGAGTACAATGTCGTCGCCTCATCTTCCTAACGGAAACACTGAGCTTTAGACGTGATAACGTCATCTGACTACTGGGTATCTGCCAGGAAGCGGGATTTGAAGTTACGTCGGCCAGAATCCTGTTTGAGCTCCCCACCCCGCAGCCTGCGATCTCTGAGGAAAAAAAGTGTCAGCAGTGATTCTTACCAAACCGTTACTGCTTTTGGGGTGGGGAACCTCAAATATGAGTGGTGAGCCGGCTCTGGCCCGACAGGCACGGGGAGAAAAACAACAGCGGGAAGGCAGAGGAGGGAGCCCTTTCGAGATGTGCTGAAGAACTGCCACGCTCCCCAATTCTGCCAACGCTGAGAAACCACAGATTCCATAGGAAATGACGGGATGGCTTGTTCTGAGAAAAGTCTAAGCAGCAGCAGCAGCAGGGTAAAAGACAACTACTCTTTTTTTTTTCCTTCCCTCGCCCCAAACAACTACTCTTTGTATGAACAAACTGAGCAGTATTCACCAATGTCAGAAAAATGGGTCCTAACATCCTTCACTGGAGCCACACAAACCGGTGACACAAGTCTCCACCACTGCACTAAGGGGGAAAGAAAAATCGAAACACATTAGGTCTTACGAGACCCATGTGATCTGGCCCACGTTCCACCCCCAACCCTCTCTCAACGATCCAACAACACTGCCTCTCATCCTGGTTCCCGACTAGGCACAACTTGCTCTCATCTAAATGTCTTTAGACTTGCCACTTCTTCTATGGGATTCTCCTCTCCCAGACCTTGTACGGCTCCATTTAGGTCTCGGTGGAAAACTCACCTAGTGCGAGAGGCCTTCCCTGACCGATTAATCTCAAATAGATTCACTTTGGGGAGCCTGGGTGGCTCAGCTGGTTAAGCGTCCAAGTCCCGATTTCGGCTCAGACCAGGATCTCATGACTGGTGAGATCTGTCCACACGAGGGGCTCTGCGTGGACAGTGCGGAGCCTGCTGGGGATTCTCTTTCTCTCTCTGCTAGTCTGCTTGTGTGTGTTCATGTTCTCTCTCTCTCAAAATAAACGAACGTTAAAAGAACCAGATTCATTTATGTTCTAACCTAAAACTCAATAGTACTCGTCTCTATCAGAAAATTCATAAGGAACTTGAGGGCGGCGACTTTGCCTTGTAAAATCTAAGACCCAGCACGGTGCCCGACGTGTGGCAGATACTCATTGAACGCTTACAGAGCAAGCCCTAAAAACTGACATCTGAAGACGACAGAAAGTTAAAAAAACAAAACAAAACCCAGCAAAAGTCTTAATGAACAAATCTGCACCGTAAGAATGTTCAAATACTCACAGAATCACCATCATCTTTTTTAGAATCTCTTTTCAACGGCTCATTCATATCTTCTTGACTACGGAAGCTGAAATTCTGAATTGCTTCAGTGACACCTCTAAGAGAGCTATAAATATCTTCAGAGTTCATATTTTCTGTGTCATAATCAAATGCACTATGAAAAAGATGACTAGTTGTTATTTGGGGGTCGTTTTAAAACACATAACACATTTGAGATTAGGTAGGGTATTTCTAACAACAGGATGAGAATGTACACTCCCCGAAGCACAATTAGCAAAACCAAATCAAACCTGACAACTGTCAACGGTGAAGGCACATGTCCCCTGGTCCATCCACTAAGGGCAGCTTACGAGGACTGTGAATGCATAGCCCTTAACAACTGGTTTGTCTTTCACCTTCCAAAATGTTCTGATTAACCAGAGGTCAGCAAACCATGACCCGTGAAATCTAAAAATGTTTACTTCTTTAGACACTTGGGAGAAAAGTCAAAGTAACGATTCATGACACGTGAAAGTTACATAAAAGTCTTCTTTCAGCGTCCGCAAATAAAATTGTATCGGGTAATCGGGTATCGGTACCCACAACACTTACTTACTCCGGCCTCCTCTACAGCCGCCTTTACGCTGCACCAGCAGAACCGGGTACAGGTAACAAGGCCTAAAATATGTGCCATGCGGCCCTTTACAGAAAGTTTGCTAACTCCTATGATTTGTTTACAATAATGGCACAACTTGAAGGCAAGACAAAGGTATTATACACAAATTTACAGGAAGGCAGAGAAGTTTCGCTACTGAACATATGTTTATAGTACAATTCTATAATTAGATTCTAAAACTCAGCTGAAGCTGGAATTCAGCCATCAGATCGTCACATGTGTGTGACAAGGAATAACTAGGCTAGATGTTAAGTCTGCAATGTATTTTTCTTCCTCAGATGCTGAAGCATTCTATAAATGTAATGAATATGATGAAGCATGCTATGATACATGGCTAATAATAAAATTGATAACTACACTAATAAAAATGGACTGCTATGCAAATGTTTTTAAAAGCTAGGAAAAGGGAAACAAATGTTAGTCCGTTAATGAGTCAAGAACTTCATCTGAAATACAGCCTATGCTTGAACTTCACAAGTGTGTGAAAAGTTTACACAGCTTATATTTTGTATTAAGGCCCAATCTCATAGTCACATTTTTTTCCGAAGACACAGTCATAATGCTATTTCATATTTAGCCTTTCCCCATTCTTCACTATTTTTATGCTTTGGTCTATAAGCACATCTGAGAAACATAACTATGCCATTTAAAGCATCAAGCAGTAATTTACAAAAGTAAGTGTCCTTTGCACTTACCAAAAAATTTGATATCCTATGCGTTATTTTCACTTAAGGCTTAGTTTGGGAATAAACTTAAAAATTTTTTGAATCTGCTACATTTCTACATGTCAAGACCTTTGAAGCCAAGTGGAAATCAACTGGAATTATATCAATGTCCGTTGTCTAAGAGTGGGACTCTGCAAACACAAGCCATGATGGAAAAGAACTCTTTTGTTACCTTGGAGATAAAGTATTCTGTGATGTGTTGGTAGGAGAAGTAAGAGGACTGGACCAGTTGGCTGGTGAACGTGCTGTTGGCCTTGTCAAAGGACTCCCCATGGGACCCTGATGGGGGGAGTCAAGTAAATATTAACACATGACAGGTAAGTTCAACTAAAAGGCTCTTAAGGAAGCCATGCAATCAAGAAGTTGAACAGTATGAAAGAGCTGTATTTGTAGGTCAGTATTTTAAATATTCATGTCCTTATCTCTGCTTTCTGTAGGGAAAAACTTTCCCCCTATTTGGAAATCTAACTCTTTAGTCTTCTCTTGTTTTCCTTACCCACTTCCTGCCCTCAAATATCATCAACATCTTCTTCCTCAAAGAGTCATTGGACCCCAAACTAACAATTTGTTTTTTAAAAACAGTTTTGTTTTTAAACAACAGTTTATTTATTTTGAGAGAGAGAGTGAGCGCGCATGTGAGCAGGGGAGGGACAGAGAGAGAGAGAGAGAGAGAGAGAGAGAGAGAGAGAGAATCCCAAGCAGGTTCTGTACTGTCAGCACAGAGTCAATGTGGGGTTTAATCCCATGAACCATGAGACCACGACCTGAGCCAAAATCAAGAGTCAGATGCCTGGGGCACCTGGGTGGCTCAGTCGGTTAAGCGTCAGACTTTGTTTGCCTCAGGTCATGATCTCACGGTCTGTGAGTTCAAGCATTGTGTCTGGCTCTGTGCTGACAGCTCGGAGCCTGGAGCCTGCTTCGGATTCCGTGTCTCTCTTTCTCTCTGCTCCTCCCCTGCTCGCACTCTCCGTCTCTTAAAAATAAATAAACGTTAAAAAAAAAAAAGAGAGAGAGAGAGACGCTTAACCTACTGAGCCACCCAGGTGCCCCCCAAACTAACAATTTTAAATTAGCTCCCCATTCTGGGGTGCCTGGGTGGCTCAGTCGGTTACGTGTCTGACTCTTGATTTTGGCTCAGGTCATGATCTCATGGCTTGTGAGATTGAGGCTAAGAGCCTGCTTGGGATTCTCTCCTCTCTATGCCCTTCTCTGCTCATGCTCTCTCAAAATAAACAGAAGTAAAAAGAAGTAAAATTCACTCATATTATTAATTTGCCTGCCTGTTAAGATACAATTAAACGATTCCTTCTCCTTCTAAAAAGATAACTAGCTTTAGTCCCAAGACATCATTCTGATTATTTTTAACCCTCAGACTTTACCTTAAGCCTGCTATAAATGCATCTAATTTCTCTTTCATCCACAGTACAAGGTCTGTCCTTTTAAAAAACCTAAGTTCAGTTCTTTAGGCATATTATGTAAACGATGCTTGCCATTTAAGGTCTATAAAACACTGTAATGTTTCATTTATTCAGAACTTACTTTCCCAAAACCAAAGTTTGCACCTTCAAGCAAGTATGGGCCCACAAACCTGTGAACAGGTTTTGGAACATCCCTTTCAAAGCCCCAGCTTCTTCAGATGTTATTTGTCAGTCAAGTCACCCCTTCTAGCCCTCCAACAAGGACCCATTTCTCTAAAGAGCATGTCCCAATTCCAACGGCCTGCAGAGCCGCTGCCGTCATCAGAGTTGTGCTCACGTTTTACTTTCCTGTTTGTGTCCTGGCCATGTTCATCACCAACCTAGTTGATACAAACATGCGAAGCCTAAGGACCGTACTCTTTCCAGGACAGGATTTAATTCTGCTTAGGGAATGCTGCCCAGTACAGATGCAAAAATTATACACTAGGATCAAAAGTTTACTTCGTGTAAAAGCAAGCAACTACTGTGAAACCAACCATCCATCATACCACAGGATAGCCGAGAGAAGAACTGAAAGGTACCTGGGTTCCATTGCCAGTGTTTCGAAGGTGATTATGAAGAAGCTTGGTAGCACCATCCTGAAAAGTTTTTGGTAAAGCTCCTAATAACATTGTAAACTCTGGAGTATTGAGTTCAAATAGGGAAATCAGCACGGACTGTGCTGCCTGTAAAACGAAGACATTTAAGAAGTAGATGAGTGTACTTGGGTAACTCAAAGGAGACAATTTTCTTCAGTCAACATTTCTGTTCAATAGCACAAGGCCATCTTTCCCACAGAAACATAAGTTGCCTTTACATACTTTCAGATTTTGTTGCTGGGAGAATAAAAAAATATTTATTTGCGAGAGACAGAAAGCGAGCACGCACGAGCGGGGGAGGCGCAGAGAGAAAAGGAGAGACAGAAGAAGCCCAAGCAGGCTCTACGCTGTCAGCACAGAGCCTGACATGGGGCTCGATCCCACGACTGAGAGATGACGACCTGAGCCATTACCAAGAGTTGGATACTTAACCGACTGAGCCACCCAGGTGCCACATCATTTATTTTTTTTTGAGGGTAAGAAGGGAAGACAAAAATTGTCAAAAATATAATATAGCACTCAATGGCAGCAGTTAACCAGTCTCCGGGGTTATTTTTTTTAAGTTAAAAAACAAAAAAGTATTTTGAGATAGAGAGGGAGGGAGGGAGGGAGAGGCAGGGCCAGGCAGAGAGAGAAGGTCAAGCAGGCTCTGCATCGTCAGCACAGACCTGATATGGGGCTTGATCTCACAAACTACAAGATCATGACCCGAGTTGAAACCAAGAGTCAAATGCTAAACCGACTGAGCCACCCAGGTGCCCCAAGACAGTTTCCTTCCCAGGGTTATTCTACCAAAATATACCACTTCAGTTTTCCTAATAAATAACTACAAAAAGATGGATGGAAATACCTAAGTATGGGTATCCCATACCCTTCAAAAATTCCCGTCATACCACTTGACTTTTATGAAAGACCTACCACAGTACCTGCTTTCCCTAACCAAAAGAAAAACAAAGATCCTCACTTTTATCAATAAAGGCAAAAAGCCAAACTACACTCAGCATTTGCTTTGCACTGAGCCTGTCCTCCAAGCAGTGAGAAGGGCGTCACCAAGCTCCTTCCCCAGGAACTACACTCAGCATCGCAGCATTGAGCCAGCATCGCTTTGTTGAACTGGGTTGTGTATGTGTGCTTTATCTTGATTTGTGCTGCGTGTCTGTTAGCAAGCTGCACCCTAAGGTGTCAGAAAAGACGAAGAGGGAACTCTCAAAGGTTTTTCCATGGAAACTAATGGCACTGCTTCTTTGCTCTACACGTTTTGGTGTGTGAAAGGGTTCACACAACAGTCTACTTTCGGGTAGCAGGGGAAACCTGCATATCCCTAAGCTATACAAAGCTCATCCAGAGCAACTGAATACTTACTTTTCATTACATAAGTGAAAAACCAGTCTAACGTTTGGGTGGAAACGGGAACAAAACAAAGCTTACTCAGATCGGTTAAGAAAACTTATAAATTTACTTTCTTCTTTTAAAATAACCAACTGAAGGGCGCCTGGGTGGCTCAGTCGGTTGGGCGTCCGACTTCGGCTCCGGTCACGATCTCGCAGTCTGTGAGTTCGAGCCCCGCGTCGGGCTCTGTGCTGACAGCTCAGAGCCTGGACCCTGCTTCCGATTCTGTGTCTCCCTCTCTCTCTGCCCCTCCCCTGCTCATGCTCTGTCTCTCTCTGTCCCAAAATATAAATGAAAACATTAGAAAAAAATAAAAAAAAAATAACTGAGTTACTGAAAGCCAAACTTTGAAATTCAGATTTCAAAGAAACTTAACGAGAGGAGAAAGAAACCCACATAGCTCACAATCATGACTCAGAGGGAAACGTGTGCATCTGATTCTGGACGTGTTCAGATCCCAGTCTTAGAAAACTTAAGTGTCCTAAGTTTACGACATCTGAACATGCAACACCAGTGGAATGGTTACATTCTGCTCCACTGGTGCGACGGCAGACCGCAGAACACAGCCTTGGAAGGTGACAGAGCTGAACACACGGAGAGATTGGCAGAGGGCTGTTAGACACTGCCGAAGGAAAGAGCTAATAAAACCACAGCTGTGACATAAGCCCAGTTTTCTGAGAACGACAAAACACACATTGTGCGGGTACGCACTCTAACACAGTGCTTAAATGAAACCGTGTATTTTGAAACAAAACTTTATGATCTTTTTTGGAAAATATTAAAACTACCTCAAGTTTATTTGAGCCAATGAATTAAGGTACACTTTATTCCATCTAGGGTTTATTCTGGTGTATGAGACTCTGCTTTCTTTCCTCCCAGAGACAGAGAACCCAGCTGTTCCAAAACCACTTCCCGGTCAGTGTATCCTTTCCTCGTGACTCAAAGTGACACCCTTATTGTGAGTTAACCTCCTAAATAAACCTAAGTGTCTTGGATCCTCTATGTTCTATCAACTATTTCTCTATTTCTGCATTAAGTAATATGGGTTTAAGTTGCATGATTTGAAATGCAATAGTTTGTGAGTATATTTTGATAAAGCCCGTTTTCATTAGTTTATATTATAGTATCACATTTTTTTTTTTACTAGATACATTTTTTAAAATGTTTATTTTGAGGGGTGCGGGAAAGGCAGACAGAGAGAGGGAAAAAGAGAATCCCAAGCAGGTTCCATGCCGTCAGTGCAGAGCCTGACATGGGGCCGATCTCATAAACTGACCTGAGCCGAGATCAAGAGTCGAAGCTTAACTGAGACACCATGATGGCCCTAGATTTTAATTAATTAACTTACTTCTTTCACAGCATAAACCAGGTCTTTATTAGAGTACTGTATTCCATTTCTGTCTTTTTATTTTCTTAAAGATTTGATTTTTAAGTAATCTCTACACCCAACGTGGGACTTAAACTCACAACCCTGAGATCAAGAATCCTACACTCCACTGACTGAGCCAGCCAGGTGACTCCCCTCCTTTTTTAAAAGTTTTTACCGTTAGTTAGCATAACAGGGTTATCAGTTTCAGGTGTATAATACAGCAATTCAACAATTACACACCTCATCCCGTCTTCATCAGAAGTGCGGTCCATTACCTATGTAATCTCCCCACCAATCTCCCCTCTGGTAACCTTCAGTTTGTTCTCTATAGTTAAATTTGTTTCTGGGTTTCTCTCTTCTTTTTTTCCCTTTACTGCTGCTGATTTTTTTTAAGTTTATTTATTTTGAGAGAGAGAGAGAGAGGGAGAGAGAGAGAGAGAGAGAGAGAGAGAGGAGTGGGGGAGAGAGGGAGAGAGAGAACATGTGCACGCATGCAGGGGAGGGGCAGAGAAAGAGGGAGACAGAGAGAATACCAAGCAGGCTCCACACTGACAGTGTGATGCAGGGTTCAAACTCACAAACTGTGAGATCATGACCTGAGCCGAAACCAAGACTTGGATGCTTAACCCACCAAGCCATCCAGGGGCCCCACTTGTTTTGTTTCTTAAATTCCACATGAGTGAAATCATATAGTATTTGTCTTTCTCTGACTTATTTTGCAAAGGATTATACTCTCTAGCTCCATCCATGTCATTGCAAATGGCGAGATTTCATTCTTTTTTATAGCTAATATTCCACTATGTATGTATACCACATCTTCTTTATCTATTCATCTATACATGGATACTTAGGCGGCTACCATAATTTGGCTATTACAAACAATACTGCTATAAACATAGGGGGATATGTATCCCTTCGAATCCGTGTTCATGTATTTCTTGGGTAAATATCCAGTCGTATGACTACTGGATCGTACGGTAGGCCCATTTTTAGCTTGAGGAACGTCTATACTGTTTTCCACAGTGGCTGCACCAATCTGCATTCCCACCAACCACACAAGAAGGTTCCTTTTCTCTACATCCTCACCAACACTTGTTTCCTGTGTTTCTGATTTTAGCCATTCTGGCAGATGTGAAGCGGTAACTCATCGCAGTCTTGATTTGCATTCCCGGGACGATGAGGGATTTTGAGCATCTTTTCATACGTCTGTTGACCATCTGTATGTCTTCTTTGGAGAAATGTCTGTTCAGGTCTTCTACCCATTTTAAATTGGATTGTATGTTTTTTGGGTGTTGAGTTTGATAAGCTCTTTATAGATTTTGGAGTTCTGTGGCAAACCTCTGTGTTGAACAAGTCTGTCGGCACGTTTTCTTTTTTCATTTTATTTTTTATTTATTTATTTTTTTTTTAATTTTTTTTTTTTAACGTTATTTATTTTTGAGACAGAGAGAGGACAGAGTATGAACGGGGGAGGGTCAGAGAGAGGGAGACACAGAATCGGAAGCAGGCTCCAGGCTCTGAGCTGTTAGCACAGAGCCCGACGCGGGGCTCGAACTCACGGACCGCGAGATCATGACCTGAGCCGAAGTGGCCGCTTAACCGACTGAGCCACCCAGGCGCCCCTTCTTTTTTCATTTTAGAGAGCAGGGTGGGGGGGAGAGAGAGACAGCATGAACAGGGGAGAGGGGCAGAGGTGAGAGAATCTTTTTTTAATTTTATTTAATGTTTATTTATTTTTGACAGAGAGAGCGAGCAAGCAGGGAAGCAGCAGAGAGAGAGGGAGACCCAGAATCCGAAGCAGGCTCCAGGCTCTGAGCTGTCAGCACAGAGCCCGACGTGGGCCTTGAACTCAAAAACCGTGAGATCATGACCTGAGCCAAAGTTGGACGCTTAACCAACTGAGCCACCCAGGGGCACCCCGCCTTTTTTTGAAAAAAAGAAAAAAAGAAAAAAAAATTTAATGTTTAAGAGAGAATCTTAAGCAGGCTCCAGCCTCAGTGTGAAGCCTGATGTGGGGCTCGATCTCACAACCATGAGATGATGACCTTAGCTGAAATCAAGAGTTGGCCATTCAACTGACTGAGCTACCCAGATGCCCCCGTCACACTTTTTCAAACAGCATTTACTCATTTTGCGTCTCTGTGTCACATCTGATAATCCTTGCAACATTTCAAACTCTTTCACTGTGATCTCTTACGTTACTTTGTAATTCTTTTGGGGTACCGCAAATTGTGTCCAAACGAGATACCAATCGATACATGTGTGTGTTCTGACTGGTCCACTGAGCAGCTGCTCCCCGTCTCTCTCCTTCCCCCCAGACCTCCCTGTTCCTGGACACACAGCCGTGTTGAAATGAGGCCAATTAATAGCTCCACAACGGCTTCTACGTGTTCAAGTGAAAGAAGGCGTTGCGTGGGTCTGACACTGAATCCAAAGCTAGCGGTGATTAAGCTCAGGAAGGCAAGTCAAAAGCCAAGACAGGCCAGAAGCTAGGCCTCTTGTGGCACGCGGCCAACTTGGGACTGCAAAGGAAAGGTGCTCGAAGGAAACGGAGCATGAATGGTAAGAAAGCAGAACGGCTTCATGGCCGATCTGGACCTAGTTTCGGTGGTCTGGACAGGAGACCAGAGCAGCCACAACGCTCCCTTAAGCCAAAGCCTCATCCGGAGCGGGGCCCTAACTCTCTTCAATTCCGTGAAGCCCGAGATTGGTGAGGAAGCCACGGAAGTTGGCTCGTGAAGTTGAAGGAAGGGAGCCGTCTCCGTCACCTACAGGTAGCAAGGTAGCACAGGCAGCACGGGAGTCCCAAAGCGTTCCTCAGAGGACCCAGCTGGGGCGACCCCCGAAGGTAGCTGCCTAAACAGCGGATTTCCAGTGTAGACGGAGCAGCCTTGCATCAGGAAGGAGACGCCACCTAGGACTTTGACGGCTGCAGAGGAGAAATCGGTGCCTGGCTTCGGAGGACAGGGTGACTCTCTTGTTCGGGCTAATGTAGCTGGTGACTTTGAGTCGAGGCCAGTGCTCGCATCATTGTGAAAATCCTGAGACCCTTAAGCGTTGTGTTAAATCCACTCTCCTTGTGCTCTGTAAGCGAAACAGCAACGCCGGAAGGACAGCCCATCTGTTTACACGGTTTCCTGAATATTTGAAGCCACTGCTGAGAACTATTGAAGGAAAAAAGATTCCTTTCAAAATATTATGGATCATGACAATGCACCGGTACCCAAGAGCTACAATGGAGCTGTGCAGTAAGAATTAATGTTGGCCTGCTAACACCATATCCGTGCTACAGCCCATGGGTCATAAGCTAATTAAAAAAAAAAAAATGTTTCTTTAATGTTTATTTACTTTTGAGAGAGAGAGAGACAAAGAGAGAGCAGGGAAGGGGCAGACGGAGACAGAGGATTTGAAGCAGGTTCTGTGGTGACAGCAGAGAGCCCAACGTGGGGCTCGAACTCACGAACCGTGCGATCGTGACCTGAGCCGAAATCAAGAATTAGACACTTAAATGACTGAGCCACCCAGGTGCCCCAAGAGGTAATTTTGACTTTGATGTCTTCTTACTTAAGAAATACATTTTGAGGGCACCTGGACGGCTCAGTAGGTTAAGTGTCTGACTTCAATTCCAGCTCAGGTCACGATCTCACGGTTTCTGAGTTCAAGCCCTGCCCCGGGCCCTGCACTGGCAGCACGAAGCCTGCTTGGGACTCTCTCTCTCCCTCTCTCTGCCCCTCCCCACTCAAGTTCTCTGTCAAAAACAAAAAAGAAACAAATACATTTAGTAAGGCTACTGCTGCCACAGTGATTCTTCCGATGGATCTGGGCAAAATAAATTGAAAACCTTCTGCAAAGGATGCACCATTCCAGATGCCATTAAGAGCATTTGTGATTCATGGGAAGAGGTCAAAATATCAACACTAACAGGAATTTCAAAGAAGCTGATTCCAGCCCTCAAGGACAATTCTGAGGGATTCAGGACTTCGGGGGAGGACGCAACTGCCGATGTGGTGGAAACAGTAGGAGAAGTGGAATGAGAAGTGCGGCCTGCGAATGTGCCCAGATTTGCTGTAATCTCTTGACGAAACTGGGACATGAGGAGACGCCTCTTACGGATGAACAGAGAAAGTGGTTTTTTGAGATGAAAGCTATTCCGGGTGAGCACGCTGTGAAGACTGTTGAAGTAACAGCAAAGGATTTAGAATATTACATAAGCTTAGTTGATAAAGGAGCAGCAGGGTTTGACAGGACAGACTCCAATTTTGAAAGAAATTCTGTGGGTAAAATGCTATTAAACAGCATCTCATGCTACAGAGAAATCTGTTGGAAAAGGAAGAGTGGATCGATGTGGGGAGCTTCACAGTCTTATTTTTTAAACATGAATTCTTAATGATTTTATTTTGACTTAGTTATTTTACAACAATTTTAAAACTTTGAGTGTAGCTGATACCCAACGTGACATTGTTTCAGGTATGCAACATAGTGACTTGACTTCTCTATTATTCTATGCTCACCGCAAGTGTAGCTATCGTTTGTCACCGAGCAATGCGGTCATGACATCCCTGATTATATTCCTTCTGTGGTACCTCTTACAACTGTGACTTATTCACTCCGTAACTGGAAGCTGGTATTTTCCATTTCCTTTTACCCATTTTTCCCATTCCCCGTCCCCCCCACCCCCCGGCCCCTTTCCCTCCGACAACTGTTTGTTGTCTATACTTATAGGTCCGATTCTGCTTTTTGTTTATTCATTTGCTTTGTTTTGTAGATTCCACATAAGTGAAATCACATGGTATTTGTCTCTCTCAATCTGACTTCTTTCACTTAGCATAAGACCCTTTAGGTTCATCCATGTTGCTGCAAATGGTAAGATCTCAACCTTTTTTTTTTTTTTTTTTTTTTTTATGGCTAGTAATAGATCTCAACCTTTTTTTTTTTATGGCTAGTAATAGATCTCAACCTTTTTTTTTTTTATGACTAGATGAATAGATCCATTCATCTATCAAAGAACACTTGAGTTGCTTCCATATCTTGGCTATTATAAATAATGCTGCAATAAACACAGGGGCGCAAAAGACCTTTTCAAATTAGCATTTTCACTTTCCTTGGGTAATAACCAGTAGTGAAATTATTGAATCATATAGTATTTCTATTGTTGTCTGAGGAATCTCCATACTGTTTCCCACCACTTCTGCCTTTTTAAAAAAAAAAAAATTTAATGTTGATTTATTTTTGACAGAGAGAGACAGAGCATGAGTGGGGGAGGGGCAGAGAGAGAGAGAGAGAGAGAGAGAGAGAGAGAGAGACAGAATCTGAAACAGGCTCCAGGCTCTGAGCTGTCAGCACAGAGCCCGACACGGCGCTCAAATTCACAGACCACGAGATCACGACCTGAGCCAAAGTCGGACCTCAACAGACTGAACCACCCAAGCGCCCCAACTTCTGCCTTATTTCAAGAAACTGCCACAGCCATTGCTTCAGCAACCACCACCTTAACTAGTAAACACTGAGACAAGCCCCTCCACTTGCCAAAAGATTACGTCTCTGAAATCTCAAATGATAATTAGCATTTTTTAGCAGTGTTTTTAAATTAAGGCATGTACTTTTTTTTTTTTAGACATAATGTTTTTGCACACTTAATAGGCCACAGCATAAAGATAACTTTATATACACTAGGAACTGAAAATAATCATGTGACTTGGCTTTATTGCAGTGGTCTGGAACTAAATTTGCAGTTTTCTTAAGTATGCCTGCCTATATAAGGTTTTAAAATCAGGAAGTGTGAAGTCCTCCTACTTTGTTCTTTTACAAGATTGCTTTGGTTATTATGGGTCTCTTGCAATTCCATATGAATTTTGGAAAGAGCTTGTAAATTTCTACAAATTTCTGGGATTTTGATAGGGATTACATTTCACCTGTAGATCACTTTGGGTGGTATTGCCACCCTAACAACATTAAGTCTTCTCATCCATGAACATGGAATGTTTTTTGGTTTATTTAAATCTGTAATTTCTCTCAAAACTGTTTTGTAGTTTCTACTATAAATTTTGCACTTCTTTTGTTAAATTTATTCCTACAGATTTTAATCTTTTCGATGCAGTTGTAAATGAAAGTGATTTCTGAGTTTCATTTCTGGATTACTCATTTCAAGGGTTTAGAACTATAATTTCTGGATAGCGTTTTATATCCTGCTGCCTTGCTGAACTTGTTTATTAGTTTTAATAGTTTTTTAGTGATTCCTTAGGATTTTTTCTACATATAATCGTATCATTTGCAAATGGAAATAGTTTTACTTCTTTCCAATCTGGATGCCATTTATCTATTTGTTTGTTTAGCTTTAAATTCAATTTAGTTAACATACAGTGTAATCTTGGCTTCAGGAGTAGAACCCAGTGCTCATCCCAAAGAATGCCCTCCTTAATGCCCACCATCCAGGAGATGGGATCTTTAGCCCATCCTCCTCCTCCATCTCCCCTCCAGCAACCCTGTTTGGTCTCTGTATTTAAGAGTCTTTTATGGTTTGCCTCCTCTGTTTTTATCTTATTTTTCCCTCCTTTCCCCTATGTTCAGCTGTTGAGTTTCTCAAATTCCACATGAGTGAAATCATAAATCTGGCTTTCTGATTTCACGCAGCATTAATACCCTCTAGTTGCCATTTGCAACAATGTTTATCCACATTGTTGCAAATGGCAAGACTTCATTCTTTTTCACTGCTGAGTAATACTTCATTGTGTTTATGTATGTGTATGCTTGTGTGTGTGTATCCATTCAATAGTCAATGGACATTTGGGCTGTTTCCGTGATTTGGTTATTATTGATAGTGCTGGTATAAACATTGGGGGTGCCCCTTTCAATCAGTACTTTTTTAGTGTTTGTTTTTGAGACAGAGACTGAGTGTGAGCGGGGGAGGGGCAGAGAGACAGGGAGACAGAATCTGAAGCAGGCTCCAGCCTCTGAGCTGTCACACAGAGCCTGATGTGGGGCTCAAACCCACAAACCAGATCATGACCTGAGCTGAAGTCAGACGCTTAACCAACTGAGACACCCAGGTGCTCCAAATCAGCATTTTTGTATCCTTTATCTGATAAAGTCCTGGTAATGCAATTGCTGGGTCACAGGGTAGTTCTATTTTTAATTTCCTGAGGAACCTCCATACTGTTTTTCAGAGTGGCTGCACCACTTTGCATTCCCACCAACAGAGCCTAGACGGTTCCCCTTTCTCCACATCCTCGCCAACATCTGTTGTTTCCTGAGTTGTTAATTTCAGCCATTCTGACAGGTGTGAGGTGGTACCTCATTGTGATTTTGATTTATATTTCCCTGATGATGAGTGATGTTGAGCATTTTTCATGTGTCTGTTAGCCATCTGGATGTCTTCTTTGGAAAAGTGTTTATTCATATCTTCTGCCCATTTCTTGACTGGATAATTTTTTGGGGGGTGTTGAGTTTGGTAAGTTCTTCATAGATTTTGGGACACTAACCCTTTATCCAATATGTCACTTGCCAAGGATGCCTTTCATTTATTTTTTCCTGTCATAGCTAGAACCCCCAGTTGAATAGAAATAGAAATTGCTGAGTTGTACATATTTTTAGACATAAGGGTACTGCACACTTAGACCAGAGTGTAACACATAGTATATACTGAATTGCAGAGTATATGGTGAATAGAAATGCTAAGAGCAGACATCCTGTCTTCCTCCTAATTTCAAGGAGGAAGCATCCAGTCTTTTACCATTAAGTATGATTTTAGCTGTGGATACTTGCAGGTACCCTCTCTTGGGTTGAGAAAGTTCTCTTCCATTACCAGGTTTTTTTGGTTTTGTTTTTTGGGGGGGTTAAATCATGAAAGGATGTTAAGGTATTGCCAGTTGTCTTTTTCTTTTTTTCACAGATTTATTTTTAAGTCATCTCTACACCCAACATGAGGCTCAAACTTACAACCATGAGGCGGAGAGTCCCATGCGCCACCACCTGAGCCACCCAGGGACACCACCAGATGCCTTTTCTATTGATGTGATCACATGTCTTGTCTTGTGACTGACAGGGTGTATTACATTAACATACTTTCAGATGTTAATTTAACCCAGCATTCCCGGGATAAATCCCATTTACTTGTGCATGGTGTGTAATTCTATGCTGCACGATTTAGTTTGCTAATATTTTGTCAAGGATTAAACGCATCCATATTTGTAAGAGATACTGGCCTGTAGGCTTTTGTGTGTGTGTGTGTGTGTGTGTGTGTGTGTGTGTGTGTGTGTGTGGCATCATTGTCTGGTTTTGGTATCAAGGTAAAACTGCCCTCGTAGAATGAGTTGGAAAGTGTTCTTTCTTCTGTTTTTTGAAAGAGTTTCTAAAGAACTGGTATTAATGTTTGCTGGAATTCACCAGTGAAGCCATTTGAGCCTGGGCTTCTCTCTGTGGGTTCTTTTTTGATTACTAAGTCAATCTCTTTACTTGTTCTTTCATTTCGAATTCTAGTAATTTAAGTCTCTTTTCTTCTTTGTCAATCTAGTTAAAAGTTTGCCAATTTTGTTGATCTTTCAAAAAACCAGCTTTTAGTTTCACTGATTATCGTTTTTGTATTTTGTTAATTTGTGCTTTAATCTTATGTCTTCCTGTTTACTTTAGGGTTTATTCTTTTTCCCATGTCATAGGTGGCAGTTAAGCTTTCTAATTTAAGATCTTTCTTCTTTTTTATAATAGGCATTAACACTTATAAATTTCCCTCTAAGCACTGCTATAGCTGCATTCTGTAAGTTCTGGTATATCATGTCTTCATTTGCATTCACTTCACTGTATTTTTCTAATTTCCCTTTTGAGTTCTTCTTTGATCCACTGGTGATTTAGAAGTTCTCTAATTTCCACATATTCGTGAGCCCTCCACACTTCTGTGTTACTAATTTCTAGTTTCATTCCATTGTGGTGAGAGAACATTCTCTGTATTATTTTCATCCTTTTAAGAAAGCTACTGAGGTTTATCACCTAGCATGTGGTCTTATCCTGGAGAATGTTCCATGTACATTTGAGAAGAAGGTAATATTCTGCTTCTGTTGGGTAAAGTGTTCACCATTAGAAATAAAGGTCAAAAAATGTATACTCCATGCTCTTCTTTGTAGTAAATATTGAAGATAATGATTCACAAAGGAAGAGAGTGAGCAATGCTACATGCAGGATGCAAGAAATGACGGGTGAAGACGAAGTCTCAGGAAGATGGCGAGAAGAACAAAACGTCTAAGAAGGGGCTCCCCATGGAATAAATAAATAAATAATTTATGTCTTTGAGCACATGGAAAATGTTAGCCATAAGCATGTTGCAGAGATGGCGAAAATATGAACAGATAAACATTAAAAAAAACCCAGGCAAATGAAAAACAAGGCAAATTATTTACACCACGACAAAACTCTTATAAGAAAAGAAGGAAGCGACAAACCACTAGGTATAGGAGTGAATTCTTCCACAGTCAAAAGGTAAATTGATTCTATTGATTACCAATATCTGATTCATACGTATTCTGAAAATTATGGGGAAAGATACACGGAAAGATGTGGGAATGGTATGGGTTAAGCTAAGTTCTTATGTACAAAGGTAGATAGAAAGCTACTCATGGCTAGATTTGTCAACAGATCAATAGATCATGCCCAAAATGAGTAAATCAGGAAACACTGTAAATTCTTATCTGAAATACACTGGTACATCCAAGTAGAAACATTTGGACTACAGTTGACCCTTGAACAATGCAGCGGTTAGGGACACCAACCTGTGCAGTCAACTCTGCACTTTTTATAAGTTGATTCCCCCTAAACTTAATTACTAATAGCCTACTGTTTACCAGAAACCTTAATGGCAATATAAACAGCTGATTAACATATCTTTTGTATGTTATATGTATTATATACTGTATTCTTTTAATAAAGTAAGCTAGAGAAAAGATGTTATTAAGAAAATCATAAGGAAGAGAAAATACATTCACAGAACTACGCTATAAAAAAAAATCTGCATGTAAGTGGACTGGCACAGTTCAAATCTGTGTTGTTCAAGGGTGCACTGTATTTTTTTGTTTTTATTCACTTTATTTATTTTTTTGATCATGATACGTGTACTCTTTAATCACCCTTCTGTATTTCCCCCATCCCTCTCAGTTTTTTTCTACAGTTAAGAGTCTGTTTGGGGTGCCTGGGTGGCTCAGTCAGTTGAGCGTCTGACTCCAACTCATGATCTCGCGGTTTGTGAGTTTGAGCCCCACGTCGGGCTCTGTGCTGACAGCTCAGAGCCTGGAGCCTGCTTCAGATTCTGTGTCTCCCTCTTTCTCTGCCCCTCTCAGAGCTCATGCTCTTTTTCTTTCTCTCAACAATAAACAAACGTTAAAAAAAAAAAAAGAAGAGTGTTTCTTGGCTTGTCTCTTTTTTTTCCACCTTTGTTTTGTTTCTGAAGTTCCACATGAGTGGGATCATATGGTATTTGCCCTTCTCTGACTTATTTTGCGAAGCATTGTATTTTCTGGCTCTATCCATGTTGTTGCAAACGGCAAGATTTCATTCTTTTTTTATGGCTGAATAATATTCCACTGTACATGTATATGCTACCTCTTATCCATTCATCAATTGGTGGACACTTGGGCTGCTTCCGTACTTTGACTATTGTAAATCATGCTGCTATAAACATGGGGGTAAATGTATCCCTTTGAATTAGTGTTCTTGTATTTTTGGGGTAAATACCTAACAGCGCAATTCCTAGGTCACAGGGTAGTTGTTCTATTTTTAATTATTTGAGGAGCCTCCATACTGTCTCCCAGAGTGGCTGCACCAATTTGCATTCCCACCAGCCAAGCAAGAGGGTTCTTTAGTCTCTACATCCCCACTAATGCTTATTGTCTCCTGTGTTTTTGATTTTAGCCATTCTGACAGATGTAAAGTGACAACTCACTGTGGTTTTGATTTGCATTTCCTTGATAATGAGTGATGTTGAGCATCTTTCCATGTGTTTGCCTGCCATCTGTATGTCTTCTTTAGAGAAATGTCTGTTCATGTCTTCTGCTCATTTTGAAAATTGGATTATTTGTTTTTAGATGTTGAGTTCTGTAGTTCTTTATGTATTTTGGATACCAAAGAGGGTCAACTATATTTTGAATGGTTACAAAATTAGAGGTTGGGAGGACTATGGCAATGAGAGTTGGTTTCTTATTCTAAGTTTGAAAACTATACTCATATTAACTGGATAAAATTTTAAATCATTTAAAAGAGAAGATTAAAAAAAAACAAGTCTTCATATCACCAAGTAAATAAATCAATACTAACCGGTAACGTCCAGAAATATTAATTCCCTTTGTTGGCAATCCAAAATGACTGACTTGTTTTTCTAATTTACCTTCTAAATCTTACGTTAAAACATACCTTCCGAACATCAGAACTTTTGGGTTCTGTTGTCCAAGTGATGACCCGAGACACTGCCAGGCGAGTTTCACTGGAATTTATAAAATCTCCTGGATCCATCTGCTTGGCCAGAGTTTCTATGTATTTAAGGATAGCAACCTTCACCTGCAGAGGTAAGCAAATGAGAGAGGACAACCAGACGGTCACTGAGGGATACTGACTACACTTCAAAAGCAATCAGGCGATTATTTTTCCAACCAATACGAAACGAAACGTCAACAATAACAAAAAAGAAATTACATAACCACCTACATACCTGAGGCACAAATACATGGAAATGTGGATTTTTGTTTTCACATATAGCAGAACTTTTAAATCCCAGGTGTTTCATTCCCTGTGTCTGAAATGCTGAAGACTCTCTTGACAAGATTATACCCTTCTCCTTGAGTCGGCCTTCAGAGCTTACAGCTGACTCTTGTCTACATTTCCCTGGGAGCCAGTCTTTATAAATTAAGTGTAATTTGGCTTTTGGGGAAATGAACCAAAGTATTCTGGAAATAAGGTATCATAAACCAAGTAAGTAATCAAGGTGGGCAATACAGGTTTTTCTGCCAAACATACAGTAACGTTCACCCCATGAGATCCAGAACCACCTTTCAAGAGAAGTGTCACAAAGAAGTTTTACACAAGGACCGCTGGAGCAAAGACAACATCTCTTTGTAATTCCTGAGGTTTGGGTGCCTGGTACAGGTGGGGGTGTGGCCAAACGCAGGCTTCAAAATCAGGTGGGGCAGAGCGTACATGCTTCTTCCTAGGCTCAGCCTTTGTCATCCTTAGAGTGAGCTGCTGTTCAATTACCGCCGTTCTCTCAGGGATGCGAGGGCAGAAGCACCGGCTGAGAAAAACTTCGAGAAGTCACATCTTCTAACACCCTAGCGGTTCTAGACAAGGACTCTGAAAGACTCTGCTAGTGCGGTTTAGAAGTGGCAGCTGGCAAACCGCACAGCTGGATAGAGCAGGTGTTACGTAGAGCAACATACTAAACACCCACTTGCTGACTTAGATAAAGGAAGGCGTGTATGATTAAAACAGCAACATTGAAAAAATACTGCCAAAGACGAAGATAATCAGGTTTTCAATGTTCTGTCTCCCCTTGTTATTGATCTTAAGATGTTACTTGTCTCCCTAAACCCAAATAAGGTCTTCGGGAGGTACTGTGCCAAGTTTTATGTAAAGGAAGCAAAGTGTTAATATAAGGTTCTGACTCTTGCATGTTTTCCCCCTTTGGCTTCCAGTTTAAAAAAAAGGGGGGGGGATCAGATTACATTCTTCATTTCAAAATGATTAAAGTTTTAAAACTTTTTTAATACGTTTATTCATTTTTGAGAGAGAGAGAGAGAGCACGTGCAAGTGTGAACAGGGGAGGGTCAGAAAGAGAGGCAGCGGGGGGGGGGGGGGGGGGGGGGGGCGGATAGAGGATCTGAAGTGGGCTCTGAGCCGACAGCAGTGAGCCTGATGCAGGGCTCGAACTCACAAACCTCAAGATCGTGACAGGAACTGAAGTCAGATGCTCAACGGACTGAGCCACTCAGGCGCGCCTCAAAATGAATACATTTTAAGAAGTAACTATAACTTTTAGATGTATTGAGAAAAAATTTGAGAGTTAATCCATCATCTGTCCAGGTAAGATGTACAGTGGAGAGGGAAAGAGGCTTATGACTGATTTTGCAGTAGCAAGCCCGATAAAGTACAGTAGCACTTAATATTCTGGATTCCCAAAGCCGTGTCACCTCTCAGTGTGAATAACTGAACAGCAACTACAGTGAATCAAAGAATGAACATCAATGTCGTCGTTTTCAACTTGCTACCACCAATAACTGAATATATTTGTTCTACGTGAGATTCAACTAGTGCAGGGCCTTAGCAATTTACGGAGACACGTAAGCTTTCAAGGGCTTCACAGAGTAGGTGCGTTTATAATCCTACTAGGCAAAACAACCACAATACACACATAATAATCAGTTGAAGGTTTAGATTTAAGTAGGATATTTCACGAGTTTATATACACAGTCTGGAATTTTAATAACACAAACATGCATTCAGAGAAGGAAAAATAATCTAGCTGCTCAAGTGTGTTTAACTTTACAACATATCTGTGAAACCCAGAAAAAGATCCCCAAAATCATTCTTTTTAATATTACTCAGAATCACTCTGTATTGCTATTTCCCCCTATTCTATTGCTTCTTTTCTGACATTTAACCACATGACTGTGAGAAATAAATTTTCTCTTTTATCTGAAAGATCCATCATTTTTTATCAATAAAGAATTTTATAGACCTCATACACAAGTTGTTTGTGTATAACCTGTTTTTTCTATAACCTGTTCAGTGTTTTAATCTTAATCTGTCACCCAATTTAAAGTTACTTTTATTTTTGGCCTAAGGTATGGCTCCAATTTAACTTTTCCTTGTTATCTTCAAGTATCAGTTTAGGAGTTTTAGAGTGATTTTCCCCTACAACGTTGCCTGCATACGTGTGTGTATATAATCTATAATACATGTATATATAACATAAGATATAAAAGCCATATAGATAATGGCTTTTACAGATTTAGTCTGTAACTCCAGTACCCACTATGTTTCCCAATAGGAAAGCAAATTTTAATTAGTTTTGTTTCCCACTGTTTTTCTTTAGGCATTTAGCAACTTTATTCTCTCCCCGAACTCCCCTATGACCCTTATTTCTTAAGCTAACGGTTTAGACCTCCCTTTCCGCGTCCCCATGAAAAATCTCTACGTATATTTTCTACAGCACTTGAGTGCCTACTCCCTGGTACCTAAATCATAATCCTTACTACAGTTTATCATGCATTATAATAATGATAAGAAATTGTAAGTTTTATATTCCTAGGAGTGCCTTGCACAATGGCTAGAACAGAGAATGAATTCAAAACATATCAATAATATCAAGTAAATTATTCTCCTGTAGGTCACGTTTTAAAATCAAAACAGATAGAATCCCTTTCATAAAGCAGCTCTGAGAAATTAACATTATGTCGAGTCTAAGTCAACCCTGGTAACAAACATAATTGTGAATTTTAAGGCAAAATCATATTCAGAAACTTAAAGGAAAATTGATCATTGGCAACAATGCTTGTAGAAATATATTTCGTGCAGAAGAGAGCAGAAAAACGTAAGGCTTTTAAATGCACATATGCTTGTTATTTCCCTGACTTTAATCTCATTTAATAAAACTAAGAAAACATCCCTACTAAAGAATTTAGGGGTCTCTTTATTATTTTTTCTTTTATGTTTAAGTCACAAATTGGAATCCACCTTGTTTTCACATAAGTTAACTAGAAAATGTGTGCTAATAGCAATTGAGAAAGTTAACCCCGACTCTAAATTTTATGCACACATTAGAAATATCACATTGCACAAAGAAGAAAAAAGTTATCGTTTCAGTTAAAGAGAACTGGAGAACAGCAGGGAGATTAAACTTAAAATTTTTTGTTTACTAGAATAAATACATAGGCAAAACTGACAGTTTGCCCAAAATACCTATTCAAACTTCTACACTTAAAAAAACAACTGGGAAATCACAAACATAAGATGAGAGAGGACTTTATAGAACGAGTCTGCGTTACCAGCTTAGAGTTAGACGGCCATACTTGTGCTGCCTTCTAAATGGAGATCCCCAGGAAGCTTCTCCCAGAGACAGTCTGGCATTTGAGCCACATTTGAAACAAAATCTGTGCATGCTTAAAGTGAGGCTTACAGAGGTTAGTAGTTGAAAACAGATGCACACAAACATTCTCTGAAACACGGCAGCGTTTTTAAAGAGAGTCAAGAAAAGAAATAATGCAGATTAAAACAAAAACAAAAAAACCTTGGAGCTCCAAAAAGAGTGAAGCTGGTCCCGAAGCGCTGGCTTGAGTGTCTGAAAGTTTATAAAACAAAATCCACTGATGGAACAGCTTCTTATTAGACAGAAATATAAACGTCAACATTATTAACAAAACGCTTTAATTCCTTACAATGTCTTCGAAAGACTGCAAATTTTTACCTTCAAGCTTGGTGTTTGGGTCTGATCAACTGTAAATCTCATTAGAATATTGAATTGAAGATCATTTGGAAAAGATTCTCTGAAATAAGGAAAGAACAAAGCAGAACAAAAATTAATCAAGTAAACGTTTAGCAAACTAAACAGAAAACTATGCTTACTACCAAAACATCACGTCACTCAAAGAGCACGCACAAAGCAGTGTCTGTGAGCGGTATACCGTCTATGTCGGGAGGCACACAAGCTGTTCCCAGAACAATCTGAACATCTGAATCTATGCCCAAAGGGGCTTAAAAACCAACACTACAGCAATAACCGTCTATCTTGCTTCAACTGTGCATGTAAACAGAACATTCTGCAAGTTGACATGATCAGAACTGGCTCCCTAGACCTAGTATCTGAATTCTTAGACTCACCTCAACAATCTATCTACACAAGAAAGTAGAAACAGATCACTGGTTCAACATCATCTGAAGAAAGATGCTGAATGTTTAAATGCATAACAAAACATTCTTTTTAAATTTAGGAAATATTTTTTTTTTTTACATTAGATTGAATAAGATCTTGAACTCTATTTTGAATATCTTAAGTAAGATAAAATATGACCTTGAGTTACTCAACTAATGTTCATGACAGTTTTAGATAAGAAAGGCAGTGTTTGATTTAAGGACCATTGTTGCATTAAATATATCATGTGAACGAGCATGATTAATAATTTTCAAATGAAGCCCATGCAGCATAAATGGACTGAAAGGACTCAGAAATTGAAACAGAGAAACTAAACACTCCTGATTACTACTGGATAAACTGGAAATAGATGAAGAAACTATTACCTTGTAACATCAAGGGCTTTCTGAACTTTTGCCTGAACAGACCCCAGCAAATCAGCACCCATTTTTTTTAAGAGTTGAGTCAGCAGTACAAACAACCAATCTTGAAGATCATCTTTGTGGACTTGTATGAAATCCACTAGAGTCTCCAAGAACATGCTGAATACCTACGGTGGGTAAATGGGAAAGGGGAGAGAAAAAGGAGGAAATATTGACCTCTATGCTTCATTCAAAACCGAAATAGAAAGGGAATACAGGAATCAGAGGCACAGCGATTGGCAGCCAAGCGGAAAAACAATCTCTCTTGCTTTTCATTGGACTCTGTGATACAAGAGTACGTTTGAAATGTTATCCAACTTCTGCCGAAGTTCAACAATTAGCTATTCCATGCAGCATCACTTGGTAAAGAAACTTTGGCCACAATGGCTGGCACACCTAATGATGTCAATGATGCCATAGCTTAATCTGGTTCAACCGAAATCCACGGTAATCTGAAATTTCGGGCAAGGAACTACCTACTGATAGCCTCATCAGGACTCAGCTCTTTGAAGGAGTGGCACTGAGTTAATCAGAGGGGGACTATGCTGACAGCTACCTTAAAATATAAGAACATCCTGACATATTGGGCTAATTGGAGACTCCTACATTTCTCAATAGGTCAGTTGTCACTCATTTTTTTGGTATGAGATCTATTATTTATTAAAACCTCCCCAAACATCATTTTAACTGATCTGGAATAAGTAGAACTGTACCTAAAATAAAATAAATTCAGGACACAACTCTACATCTTCATTTTAGTGATTTCTAAAAAAATCCTAGATGGCTATTAGTCTCCATTTCTTTTGATGGGTTTTGTACTTGGTTCCAGTATTTATCTACTAGTTTAAAAAACTTTATAAGACAAAAAAAAATTAAGGAAAGGAATGCTAATATTCTTAAGTAATGCATCTCATTAAAATACTTATGAAAAATGACTGACACTAAGGTATATCTCTACAAGAAATTCACCATAGTGGAGAATTTATTTCCAGGTAAAGAAAAAAACTCTTAGGACAACGTCAGGCATTATATTATGAGACAACTTATAATCACAACAGACCATAAAAACTATAGTTTAAAAAAGTTAATAATCTCAAAACTTTGCTAATTTGGGAATTAAGAAGTTTTGCTCAATATATATCTTATTATTGACTTCTCGTTATTCAGTTATACACGAACTCCCATTTTTTCTCTTATGTTAGAAAATGAAGGATTTTCCTGACCAGAATTAGAACTAAGGTTTCATATTTGACCCTGAGTTAGAAAAAAATACACCTTAGCTCTGTGCTCAAATGTACTCTAATTATAAAAGCAGGAACTATGACTACTTAAAATTTTCTAATACCGTCCGATCCCCAGGCCGTATCTCTTCAACACTGCTCCTGCTTACAGTGCAAAATCATTAACTTCCACCCCACTTCCCCAAAACCTGGCTTCTCTTAGATATAAAACTTGGCCCACTGACTCGAGTAGCTGCTGGCTGTCTCCTCAGAGTCTGGCATAAAGTTGAGGAACCCCACTAAACCCACTCTAGAGCAAATGCATGTATCGAACTTAGTACTCACTCTTACTGGTACCTGGCAAAACAGTCCAGTGCTGTGCTGGAGTCAGTGGGTACTCGCCTAGAAAGCTGACTGCTCAGTGTACAGGAATTTTGTAAGCTGGCTGGTAGCCTGAAATCGGCCATGGTGGGAGTATGCACACCTCAGAAGTTACAGCAGACACTACACATTGGGGCTTCCGGCGCATCCCCTTAAACCTGCTTTGCCAGGCACAGCACTCTAATTCTTTGATTCGCTTTTAATCTTGTTTCAACTCCTGCCTCTTTTCCTGAAGATTCCAACTTTAAGCTTTCACTACAGCAAAGCTAACATTAGAATGCCTAAGTCAACTCTCGTTTTATCTGGTTCTCAGGAAACTGAGAACCAGAAAATTACATGACTTGCCCAAGGCTTCCATAGTGAATGGTTGGATCGGGACTTAGAGCTAAGTCGCTAGGTTTCCCACTGTGTTCCATCCACTCTATTATGAGATAACTTACCTCATTCACTTTACTGTCATTCGACATAAAATTCTCCACTGACATCCATCCCCTCACCCCCTTTGATTTCCTCTACAGCCACCCTTCTAATAATCGTTTCTACAAGGGAGAACCAATTTTATTCCTCTTTAAGACTAATCTTTCTATTCTGGATTCTTGTTCTCTCCCCTCTACTATCTTTACTCTTTTATTCTCAATCTAAATCCCTTGCTTACAGCTGCAGAAGACAATGTCTCACGAATTTCCCCTTCAGTTTCCCTCCCACCAATCATCTTCTCACCGTGAAATGCAGTAGCTCTTTCACTAGCTTAGTATGCTTGGCCATTCTGGAGCTTCCACTGCTTTCCTCTCATTATTTCCCGTCTTTCTTTCATTCTAGTTGCCAGGCATTGTGCTTCTCCATCCTAAATGTGTGGTGATTAAGAGCTAGTCTTCTTCTAGTTGCCAGGCATTGTGCTTCTCCATCCTAAATGTGTGGCGACGAAGAGCTACTCTTCTTCCTGATTCTCTTTTCATCAAAAGTGTGACCTTAACAGACCCTCTCTGATCTAGCCTACTAGGCCCCATGACCTCTAGAACAGTTCTCTTGAGGCCTTCTCCAAATCTGTCCGTCACACTATCACTTTAGGCACCACGCCTTTCTACCTCAGGTCTGGATTTCTAGAACAAGCCAGGTGAGTACACGTTCTAGGCTTTGTAGGCCATATGGTGTCTGTCACAACTACTCGACTCTGCCACTGCAGCACAGCTGCAGACAGTATGCACATGAGCGTGCACAGCTGTGCTCCAACCAACTTTATCTACAGGACAGGCAGCAGGCCAACGCGTGCCTGCTTTCTCACCTGCAGACGGGTACCATTCTGAGAGAAAAAAAACCCTCCACTGTCTACACAACGGTGTGCAGAATAACATCTCAAATGCTTAGACAAGGTTCTAAGTCTCCAAACTGATCTCAGACTATCTGGCAACACACGGTCTACTGTTCCTGAGCACATCTCACCACACTCCTGATTTCCTACCATACTTCCTCTATTAATACACAGCATGTGACTCGCTACAAAGTTTACCACTCACGTCCCAGCCAAAGAGCTTCTCAGACCACTTGAGGATATAGCCACTGATCTTTCCTTCTCGGAAGCTGTTGTGGGACTAGCTCTATGGTGCTATTTAGCTTTTTCTGTATTTATATTATCTTCCCATTTGAAACATAGAACACTCGAGAATGAAGCCTCTGTCTTTGTATAGTTGTGCATTACCAATTAGAACCAAGCTCACAATTTACCAGAGGCTGAGGACTGAGTAAAACGTTGTTCAATTAACGTGTAGGAAAAGTTCCTTAAAGGATAAGGATCTTCTATTAAGTGGAAATTTACCCTGTAATTGGTAGCCAGCCCTTTGTTCTCATTGGCAAGGGAAGATGCACAGGATCTTCCCTTCACCCCGGCCCAGGTTAACCTCTTTCTCTCTTCTACACACTTCCTGACATCTCCCACTTCTCGGGACTCAGGGCAGTCCTTCCCAGGAGGCCCTACCATCTCATGCTGCCATAGCCGAAGTTTATGTTCCTGACAAGATCTGAACTGCTATTTTCTTCAAGAAGACTTCTCTGAGTCTCCTGGGTAGAAATTTCTTTTGATAGAGTACAGATGCACAAAAAAGTAGACATGTTATCTACAGTACTCCACACAGAGAATTCTACTATTGTTTTTCAAAATACATCCTATCAGTGGTACTTACTAAGTGACAACATACACGCCTGTATCTATCTATCGATCTATCGATCGATCTATCTAAAATATATATTGGGAATGTCACATAAAATTTCTTATGTGGCTGCCTTATCACAAAGAGTTCATTGCCAGATGTTGATATCCTCCCATGACCTTATCTAAAATTAAAGAAGAAAATGGAAAGTAGATATGCTAATATTAGGGTTAAAAATTTGATTTCAGAAAAGAAATTTGAGACCCACTGCACCATAAACTGTTTTGTTTGCTTTTATGGAATGACATTTATAGAATATTAGAAAGTATATATGGGGAGATTGGGACTAATTTTTTTAGTAATTGCAAAATTTGGGAATTACTTTTTTAAATAATTCAATGGAACCAACCTTCAGTGGAATCGATTTGTAATTCCACGTATCTCACACCTGTAATTTACTAGAAAACGACTAGACCACTGGAGCTATTACAGTCGAGGTGGTCTTTTCTTAATCTCACTTATGTCTTAGGTGTGCCAGTCATCAAATACAGAACAGAAGAACATCATCAAATTAGATCAATTAGTAGATTAAGAAGCACATCTCCAAACAGAATGACAGTTTGCATAACTGCAAATAGCATTTCGTGGATTGCAAAGGGTCCAACACTGCATGAACTCTTCGGGAGAGAAAATAGAGAAAAAGGGTTAATTTCACAGTCATGCAGTAAAGTTAGGTTTCCAACAAATATTGAACCAACTTACTCTCTATTGAGAGTTCCAACACAGGGGACAGCATGCAAAAAGAAAAAAAGAAAAAAAAGAAAAACACACAAATTAGTCGCCATCAATGCAAAGTTCCTGTATGGAAGAAAAACACTTAGAAAATAAAAGTGACAAATGTTTTTCAAAGTTTTGTGATAAACTCAAAGTAGTTTTTAAAACAAGAGTTAAATGAATAGTATGAGAGAAGAGTATGTGATTTTTCCTGTGTTTCTCCCTCACCTCCTTGCAAAAGAAATTTAAAACCAAAAACCAGAAAACCAACTTCTTTTCCAGACCCTAATATCCTTGAGGCTCAACTTCTAGAAAGAATCTAAGACTAACAGCCACCCGCCCCCCGTTTCTGAAGAGTGCCAGCATTTATGTCCAAAGCACAGCATCTAGAGTTTCTCTTTTCCTCTTCAGAAGCAGTATGTTCATAAGTGACTTCTGTGAAGGTTTAAAACAACCACAGCTGTCTGGAAATAAAAAGGAACCGTTTATGCCACAACTTTAAATCTTGCCCAGGTAAGATGTCTGTTATGGTGTCCTGATCCTAGGACACCTCTGCTGCCTAGCACACTCTTTAAGAGACCAGATGTGACCTGGGCACTCAAGTGTGTCCATTTTAGTAGCCAAAGATTAAACTCCTACCCTAGCTATTCGAGACTCAAAGATAGGACCTCAAGAGGTAGGACTAGACGGACCATAAAATGCCAACTCACAGCACGCACCTTGGTGAAGGCGGCTCTTTTCCAATAGTCTCTTCAGAGACAAATGTCAGAACACGTAAGATAACTTCTAGCATCTGACGCTCCTTACGTTTGAGGGGAAAAAATGAGTCTAGAGCAGTCCAAATAAAAATCTTCCCTGATCTCCTTAATTTTCAAACTTATTTAGTCTTGAAAAACTTACATGAGTGCTTGGCTTTCTAAAGGCTTTACATATATTAACTCATTTAAATATCCTCACAATCTTACGAGGTACTACTGATTATTAGCTATTCATTACTATTAAAACTTGATTTTACAGGTTAGGAAACTAAGGCACAGACTGCCAGTAAGTGCTGAGGCACATCTGCACCTAAGGATCTAGCTCTGCCATCCACACTTATCACCGTGTTGCTCTCTCTGTCTCTGGAAAAATATCAACAGGCTTTAAATCAGACATTTGTAGGGGCACCTGGGTGGCTCAGTCGGTTAAGCGTCCGACTTCGGCTCAGGTCATGATCTCCCGGTCCGTGAGTTCGAGCCCCGCGTCGGGCTCTGTGCTGACAGCTCAGAGCCTGGAGCCTGTTTCGGATTCTGTGTCTCCCTCTCTCTCTGACCCTCCCCCATTCATGCTCTATCTCTCTCTGTCTCAAAAATAAATAAAACGTTAAAAAAAAATTAAAAAAAATAAATCAGACATTTGTAGCTTCTGTTCTAAATTACTGTCATACATACATCATCACTTATTCCCAACTCTAGGTATCTGAAGTAAAAAAAAAAAAAAAAAGCGTAGCAAGTTACAGGCATATCAACTAACTTCAGCCTGCAAACTCTATTTGCCAATCCTGCCCAGCGTCTACCTCCACGGGATTCAGAGAGTGCTCTTTTCTGGCCCTTCTTTTCTGGGGTGTCTGCCTCATTTACCAGAGCTCACCTGATACTTTAGTTGGACTCGGGTGTTTACCGTGAAATATGTAAGAGGGGAGCATTCTGGGGGCTGGAGAAGGAGATCCTATATGAAAGTGGACCGGGCTGCCCACAAACTGTTTCTCTAAGTATCTTGTTTCTGCTGAGGACAGCAGGTAGTCTGGATCGTGTTGGGCGTGAGAACAACTCTCGTTTACCATGGCAGCTGGGTAATACCCAGAAGGTGTGAACACAGGACTGAAGTGTTGATTTCCACCTAAAAAGACATGGGAAAATCCACCTAACCAAGCTCATGGAATGAGATGTCTCCCGAACACTGCGGCCCATTCTGGGGGCAAGTCTTCAGAGAGTTTCTGCCCTGTGAGCTTTCAGGACAGTTGAGGTTATGGATAAGAGATTCCAGTTCAGAGTGGAGAGCTAACCCAGGTTTCAGGAACACAGAGAAATGTCCCTGATGGCATTTTTCAAGGCTATGAAAAAAAGTGCATGGCTCCTCTGGGGACATGGACGTAGTCCAGGCTGGGGTGAGAGCGAGGAAGGGACGACCAGCAAAACGATAGGCTCTGTTTGGGCGTTTTCTTGGGGACAGCGAGCAGTCACCGCAGGGTTTTAAGCTGGTAGAAAAGATCTGTCTCCTGTGCAAAGGACGCGGTGTGGAGCAGGTGCCACAGGCAACAGACCGCTCTGCCCCGAGTCAGCAGTGAGAACAGAGAGAGGTTCAGAAGGCTGAATGAGGAGTCAGTGGAGTTGCCAGAGTGATGCCCAAATCCTTCCCTGGAGCAATGAGGGAACGGTGATTTCACGAGACGAGATAAAGCAACGCAGGAGTTCTGAGGCTGAAGATGGCCACGAGGCAGGAGACTACGTGCAAGAGAAAATATGGGCTGGAAGTGCACATCTGTGAGTCACCAGGTTCCCGCCAGTGGTAACGTAAGCTTCAGAGAAGGTACAGAATTAAAGACAAGAGCCCAGGGCAAGAATCGAAGCAACACCTATGCTCAGCAGAACGAGCAGAGAGAGGTGCCGTAAGACGAGCGGTACGAGAGAGACCGGCTAGGACACAACAGGCACATCACAACAGGCACATCATGCTCCTCAGAATGACAGAAAAGACACAGTGAATGACTGACAGCAAAGTTGAAAGGCAAAAAGGAATGTCAACCAGCAAACTGGAATTTATGAGAAGTCCCCGGAAGCCGAGAGGGTAAGACCATCTCAGCGAAAAATAGAATACTTATTAATGTGGCTAACGACAGCTCTAAGGTGACACCTCCTTCTATTTCAACCGGAGGAGAGGCAGAAAGCATGAGTTTATGTGTAGTTACAGTGGCTGGTCTGGAGGCAGGAAATGGAGTTTCTGCTTGATGGCTTCCGTTTTCTGGGTAAGCTAGGAAGCCAGGACACGTGCTTAGGGCATAAGATAGGTTGGGAGGTGAACGGGCTGCAGTTCTGAGGACAGAAACTGTTTGACATGGTCTCCATGGAGAACAGAAGACAAAGAGGAGGATTCCTACATAGCACTGAGCACTAGACAAAAACCACAGATCAGTAGTGGAGAATGGCAGGAATACACATAGCTGATTTCACTCAGGGGCCAGTACAGTGTTTCCCTTCAAGAATCCTAACCTCCAACCAGGTGCCACGAGCTCCACGAGCAGATAGGTTCTTGAACCTATGTTTCTATTACAGTGTCAATAACTTAAGAATGAAGCATAAAAAACAGGGATCAGCAAACTATGGTTTGCACAATGGTTTTTACAATTTTAAATGGTTAAAAAAACTTTTTTTTTTTTAAGGCAATTTCGTGGGGTGCCTGGGTGACCCAGCCGGTTAAGCGTCTGACTCTTGGTTTTGGCTCAGGTCATGATCTCACGGTTCATGGGACTGAGCCCTGCATTGAGCTCTGTGCTGACAGGGTGGAGCCTGCTTGGGATTCTCTTTCCCTCTCTCTGCCCCTCCCTGCTCACTTGTGCACTCCCTCTCTCTTCTCTTAAAATAAATAACTTAAAAAAAAGTAGGCCTTTTGTATTACATAAAAAGGCAGTTTTGTGACACATGAAAATTAAAATTTCAAGGTTCATAAAGTTTTGTTGCAACCCAGCCACATTCATTTGCTTACATACTGTCTAAAGATTCCTTTGTGCTATATAATGTCTGAGTTGAGCAGTGGTGACAGTGATCAATATGGATGCAAATATTTACCATCTTGCCCTTTACAGAGCAAAAAATGGTCAACTGATAAAGAACAAAACTGTATTTGGAACGGGGCACTTGAGTGGGTGGCTCAGTCGGTTGAGCGGCTGACTCTTGATTTGAGCTCAGGTCATGATCACACGGTCGTGAGACTGAGCCCCACATTAGGCTCCAAGCTGAACATGAAGCCTGCTTAAGACTTTCTTGCTCTCGCTCTTGCTCTCTCTCACTGTCTCCCCTGCTCCCCTCCCTCCGCCCCTCTTCCCAGCTCATGCTTTCTCTCTAAAAAAACAAAACGAAAACAAAACCAAAAGAACGCTGTATTTGGAAAGAAAAGCCACAACCGTTGCCTGATCCTGAAGACGGGGCTGATGGTACTTTGAAAGATGGGGAGGGAGAAATCTGCTATTTTAATAATATCAGGATATGATGCAAAAGCTCAAATCGAACCCTGACATTTTAAACTCAGCACAGTATGGTGACATATCCAGTGTATTCTTTTTTTTTTTTTTTCAATTGAGAGGCAGTGTGAGCAGGGGAGGAGCAGAGAGAAAGGAGAGAGAGTGCCAAGAGGACTCCGTGCCCAGGGCAGTGTGCAGCCTGATGTGGGGCTTGATCCCAAGACCACAGATCATGACGTGAGCTGAAATCAAGAGTTGGATGCTCAACCAACTGAGCCACCCAGGAGCCCCATCCAGTCTATTCTCAACGAATTCCATTACTGGCAGGGCCTCTGACAATCACCGAACAAAAGTCAAACAGAAACAAATGAATAAAAATCCTCCCATCAGTCTTTGCTGAACTAAAAAAAACCTAATCAAACACACCAGATGGGTAAGAATTATATACTGTTATAAAACCTGATGAAGAAAACCCAAAAAGTCACCTTTCTCACAACTCTAGGGAGGACTGTAGCTGGTTCTCCGAGTCTGCTAAGGAAAGCCAAACATACGTGCTCGGTTCAGGTCCTTTACCAACATCAAACTCAATTTCCCTATTGATCTCTAACAGCCTCTTTTAAAAAGCAGTTCTCTTTATCACTGTATAAATCCTAGCATCCAACTAAATTGTATTATTGCCCTAACGAAAAATAAAAAATTGTGACTTTGAGAAATAATCCAGCCCTGGTCCTATACCTTCCAGTAGACAAGAATTTTACCACTTAATGAAGATGTTTTAAAATTCTGTTTTTAAAGGCTGTATAGATAATTATTAAAATATTATTTATAAAACAGGTCCATCCAGATCACAACTGTCTTGTCCTTTGGTTTATATGGCCAAGAAAATATTTCAACAACCGATTTGTTCAGGATTTACCGAACTTTTGCATTACAGGGAGTCCTACAGCTGTGATTAGTGGTAGGAATATAAGTGTACAATGGTAGAGTTATCTACATGCCCAGCTTGAAAATTATAAACTGTATGTACGTATGTATGTATGTACGTACATACTTATTTATAATCTCTACACCCAATGTGAGGCTTGAACTCATATGAGGCCCTGATTCCAAGAGTCACATGCTCTGTCAGTTGAGCCAGCCTGGTGCCCCTGAAAGTTGTAAACTTTAAAACAAACTGCTTGCCAACTGTTTTTTTAATCTTTGTTTTTAATGGAATCTTGTATTCTTGGATAAGATAAATATATCTTCCGAAAGAGGATAATCTTTGAAAATTGTTTTAAAGTAGAAGCAATTTATCACCTTCAGCTGGATTTTATTATGTATAAAATGGGATTTCATTATCTTTAGCGTTCCAAGTAATGAAAATCTTGAAAATAGAAAAAAAATGAGAATGATATGCGCAACAATAACGTGAAGACAGTAAAAAAAAAAAAAAAAAAAAAAAAAAAGCAAAATTCATTAATATTTTTCTTATAATTTCCCTTCCACATCTCCCTCTCACTTAGGTTAGAAATTCTCAGGTAGACAACTGGTAACCTAAAAAAAGATACTTAAAGTTTCACCACTGTCAGACACATTACTGAAAACAGAATAAACAAATACGTTTTATAACCGTACTATCCTGCAACGTAAACCACAATTTCACAATACACATGCAGATTATGCCTCAGTATTTAAAATTAAGTATGTTTAAAAACTTTTTTTTTTTAGCAATCTCCACACCCAATACGGGGCTTGAACTCACGACCCCGAGATCAGGAGTCACATGTTCCTCTGACTGAGCCAGACAGGCACCCCTAAAATTAAGTATGTTTTAATCAACATTAAAAATTAAACAATGTTCTGAAAATTTTTATGGACTACTTCAATAAATAAAATGCTTTTTTGACTGTTCCTACGAAACCGTGGCCAACACTGTATTTTGTGCTTTTGTGTTATTTAATGGCAATTCTTTTCTACACAATTGCTCTTTTAAGAATATATTCACGTTAACCTTGCAAAAGAAGAAAACAATAAGAAGCTCACAGAAACGTCTCTTTTTGACTTACCCCAATTTCTTTTTTTTATAAACAGTAAAAAGTTTCTAGTAATACAAAAACATTCAGTTTGACTAATTCTGTGAGTTGTGCTTGTTACTGATGTCCCTCAATTTATATAGTCTTAAAACAGTTCCTCTTTGGAGAAGCTTAAAAGGTTGCCAGTGAACAATTTCTAAATTATGTATGACATCAAACAATTTCAATTGTGTTTGAAAAGATTATTACCATTTTGAAGCAATAATAAAACGCAAACGGCCTACAGTGTTTTGCTATCACTTTCCTTTTTTTTGCAGCACACAAATGACATCCCATAGGAGTAAATAATCTTAAATACTAAAACATACCTTGCCGTGAGGATCAGCAAACATTCTTGTGAAAATTTCACATAATCTTTTCAGTTCAACTCGACTGTCAAAATAATAAAATAGCTAATTAATATCTTGCTATAGGAAGAATTCATTTAAAAGGAACTTTAGGGGTACCTGGGTGGCTCAGTCGGTTAAGCATCTGACTTCAACTCAGGTCATGACCTCATGGTGTCCAGTTTGAGCCACCAGGCTCTCTGCTGTCAGCACAGAGCCCGCTTCAGATCTTCTGTTTCCCTCTTCCTCTGTCCCACCCCTGCTTCTTCTCTCTCTCTCTCTCTCTCCCTCTCTAATAAAAAAACAATGAAACCCAAAAACCAAAAAACAAAACTTTGGAGTAATCTTAGCTGTAATTAGCTTCTTGCAAAAAGAAAGGCTAAAAAAAAACCAGTCCTCAAAATCATAAAGTTTGTGGGACTTACTAATCAGGAATAAACACAAATTTATCAAATGCAACAATAATCCTGTTGCAACCCACATTATCTTAAAAGTTGAAAGTTATATTAAAAGAAATACAGTTGTATTTCTTTAATGTAGCATGACAGGGGAAACTGTACAAATGACATTCCTAACACACAAATTTTATCCTTTATTTTTATTTTTTAAAAACTTTTTATTTATTTTGAGAGACAGAGCATGCATGTGAGCAGGAGAGAGGGCACATGTGTGATATGGGGCTTGATCTCATGAATGGTGAGATCATGACCGGAGCTGCAATCAAGAGCCAGATGCTTGACCAAATGAGCCACCCAGGCGCCCCTGAATTTTTCCTTTAATTTTTTTTTTATTAAAAAAAATTTTTTTTTTAACATTTATTTATTACTGAGAGACAGAGAGACACAGAGTGTGAGCATGGGAGGGGCAGAGAGAGAGGGAGACACAGAATCGGAAGCAGGCTCCAGGCTCTGAGCTGTCAGCACAGAGCCCAACGTGGGGCTCGAACCCATAAACTGTGAGATCATGACCTGAGCCGAAGTCAGACGCTTAACTAGGTAAGCCATCCAGGCGCCCCTGAATTTTCCCTTTAAATGCGAAGATGTTTTCTTAAATTTGGCCACCTGACGACTAAAATCTTTCTAAACTATGCCTACTCCCTCGCCACTGAAAATGATATACTGAACCTAGTATTAACCTAATCTTGATGGGGCCAGGAACAATATTATGATGATTTATTGCAATGATTCATGAAGTGTGATATACACACATTAGAATATATTAGGTAGTACATAAACATCTATTTTAGATCAAATAGTTCTAATACTTCCTAAAGTAAACATACAACTAGTAAATCTAACCCTGATTTCAGGTATCAAGTCAGGAAGTAGCCCTCTGATTTTCCAGTACCCTCAAACTTATGAATTATCTGAAACTAGTTTTTTTTTTTTTTTTAAATGTATACTTTTTATTTTTGGGAGAGTGACAGAGAGTAAGCGGGGGAGGGGGGGAGGGGCACAGAAAGAGAGGGAGACACAGAATCTGAAACAGACTCCTGGCTCTGAGCTGTCAGTGCAGAGCCTGACATGGGGCTCAAACTCACAAACTGTGAGATCATGACCTGAGCCGAAGTTGGACGCTTAACCGAATGAGCCACCCAGATGCCCCTGAAGCTAGGTTCTTAAAGGGGTTGGCCAGAGAAGTTTAAAACATTACAAAGATAAAGACAATAAAAAATTTAGGGGGAAAAAAAGGAAGTAAAAACCATTAGGAAAGGAAACCAAATCAAGTCAAACCAAACTAAAAACCAATATAAAGTTCTGTTGCATTTCTTTTCTTTTCTTTTCTTTTCTTTTCTTTTCTTTTCTTTTCTTTTATTTTATTTATTTATTTATTTATTTATTTATTATGAAGTTTATTGTCAAATTGGTTTCCATACAACACCCAGTGCTCATCCCAAAAGATGCCCTCCTCAATACCCATCACCCACCCTCCCCTCCCTCCCACCCCCCATCAACCCTCAGTTTGTTCTGTTTTTAAGAGTCTCTTATGCTTTGGCTCTCTCCCACTCTAACCTCTTTTTTTTTTTTTTTTTTTCCTTCCCCTCCCCCATGGGTTTCTGTTAAGTTTCTCAGGATCCACATAAGAGTGAAAACATATGGTATCTGTCTTTCTCAGTATGGCTTATTAAGTTCTGTTGCATTTCAATACACTGGTCAACTTTTTTTTTTAAATAAACCAGTCAGTTTTAATTTTATGTACACTTTATTATTTTTAATTTTAAAAATAACTTTTTTCATTAACTTGTATTTGTGAATACAAAGTTTCCTTTTAAATAAAAATTTCTAGTTTAGATAATACAGATGGCCTTGGAGACTGGGAAAATATTTTGGTATCACCTTCTGAATTTAAAACAAGTCTGTTCCCATACGAATATCTTGAAAGTGTCCTGGGAACAAAGTTGAAAGTGCGAACCTGACAGGACAATTATTTTAAGATAATAAACTCACCTTAGCGTTCTCTGATTTTTTAGCAAGTTTTGTAGCCCCAGGAGGCCTTCTTTCCTTTCTGACCAGTTGGAACTGGCACATCTATTGAGGACCTCGGCCACATCTTCCGTCTGCCTCATGTAGGTAGGAATACTGCCATTTCGAGAGCTATACGAGCGTTCTGAACAAGCACTCGATGCATCGCTGTTGGCGTCATCATCTGAATGCATTCCGTAGGATTCGTATCTTCTTCGAGCAGGCTTTTTCTGTTACACATAAAGACTCTCATTAGCAGTAGCCAAAAGAATGTACTGGTATTTCACAATTTCTACTGACCACAAAAGGACTGTTTTTTTTTTTTTTTTAAATCAGTACCAAGCATGCGTCTAAGTACTGTAATAATAAAATTATTATCAATGTTGTATCCATCGATAACTGATTTTATTTTCAATATTTAGTTTTGCTTCAGAAAACAGGTTTTAGAAGTTAGTAGACAATGAGATAGTTTTTAATGATGGGATATAGTGGAAACAGAATAAGACTACACGAAAGTTCATGTATGTAAAGTGAGAAGTGCTCAACTTGTGGGTTTTTCCTTTTCATGGAAACCAAAGAACGACTAGTATATATTTTAGATGAAGAGAAATTACTGGGAATTTGAGTTGGTAAGAAGAGAACATGACTTTATTTTTTTTGAATATTACTTTTTTAAAGGATGAGAATGGGTCAGAAAAACACGTTTTCTTATATGAACTTCTACTTTTGCCTGTGTATCTTCTCTTTTCTCTAGTCTCCCTTTTACTTCAGCTACTGCTTCTCTTGTCACTCTTTCTTCCCTTGTACCCAACCCTCAAGTCTCCTAGAGAAGTAAAATACAGACATCATGAGAATGAGGAGAACCTATTTTGCTTACTATTATTTTTAGGAGGCAAGCTCCTTGAGGGCCCTCCATGTTTTCCCCAACGTGTCTATACTGTCTATTTCAATAAATGCAAGAAAGTCCACTTAGATTCGATTTCTTTACACCTGAAGCTTACCGTTTAATATATGTAATTGCTAATTATGCCTTGCATACTAAAAATGAAATGAGCAAATAGTTTATTTGAGATTTCCTTGGAAGAATTGGAGATACATCTTTATATAATCTGGTATTTGAATTTAGGCTAATGAACAGTGAAGACATTTCTAGAAACATGTTAATAAGCACAAGAATTTAAAACAGTTCCAGATGGCTGTAAATTCTCCAAAGTCTAAAATCTTAAAAAAACAAACTTGAATTTAATTCAAAACAGTTTTATAAAGACATTTCCATCACTAAATGCCTCTTACTCATTTAGAGACACCAAGTTAATTTAGAATGTGATAATGTGCCATGTCCTGTGCCGGGCTCCAGGATCAGTCTTGTCACAGACAGAAGTGTCAATGGTATCGCCTCATCTGTACGGAGCAGTCAAGCTTAAAGGACAAGAACCCCCACAGGACATTCTATCCAAGCAGTATCTCCCTAGTAATAAGCATATATACAGAAAAGTGGGTGTATTAAAGGATCTTATTACTTCCACTTGAATATTTATTTTATAGAAGACTATCATCTGTTAAACTGATGAAGCAAAGGAAAAAAGTTATGGTATCATAAGATGTCAGAAAACAGCAATGTCTATACCTTAGTCCGTATGTCTCCTAAGAGCTGAGCGCAGTAAATTTTTAAAGAGAAAAATTGAAAATAATGAAGAACATTTTGCTAAACAGCACAATGAAGCAGGCATAAACAATGCCCATAATCAGAAACAGTAAGTTTTGTTTGTATACAGATACATAAAAACTGCTTAGTAGCAGAGTAGATCTTCAACCTTGGCAATATCCTTTAGTCCTAAGCTACGAGAATATTCCCATAACCAGTTTCCTAAAGAAACGAACATTTTCTTTCTAATTGGATCCTTTTGTCGTTTCCAAAGTTAACTTTGTTTCTATGATTTTCCCCAGGTCCAAATTAGGCTTAATCAAGTTTTTTTTCTAGAAATTGATAGTTACAACTGGAATATCTAAACTATGCAAATAATGGAAGTAGACCGAAGGAGATTATTGGGATTTAGCTTTTAGCCCTGGTGGCTAAATACCCCTTATATAATCCAAACACACCTTAGTATTAGAAGTAATAGTTCAAAAATAACCCATTCAATTCATAAAACTTATGTGAGCACAATTTAACTGGTACAACTTCCATCTAAAAAGAAACTAGAAAACATGATTTAAGGAATACGTTGATTAGGAATAGTAAATTTAAAGCACTTGACTGATCGTCAGAACAAGATGTGATCAATATATCCCATGCCCAAGAGAACAAAGTTCCTACCTAGTTGTATTATTTATAAAAAATTAAATAACGGAGGTAAAGGGGAAAATTCCGCACTTAAAGACTGTTAGCGCAGAACTACACATGTGATTACATTTCCTGTACTACAGCTATGATCAGCAGATATTTTTTAAAAGTTTTTTCCAAATACACGTGGCATAAATTGTATTATAGCAACACTGGTTAAGATGTGATACACAGTTTTAAAAGGCACGACGTATTTTTTTTTTTAATTTCAGAGCAAAGATGAGGACTTTTATAAGTTATGATAAGTAACTGAGTAAATGCTTCTTAAATATAGATGGGATTAATATAATTTGAAAGAGGAAGTGCAGACCGAATTGATGTGGGAGATTGGCAGAAACCAACTGTATTCACTGTTTCAAATGATACGCCCTTCATAATTTTAAGTGAGAAAAACAACGGTGATATATGGACAGCACTCTTCTGACAAACTATCATGGATCTGTAGATGATGTTTTTAAATCTCACTCCTTAACGTGTCAGGCATAACAAACCAGGAGGGTATCTTAATTATAATTTGTCTTGAAGTCGTGCTTCTCTCAGCTCAGAAAAATACAAGCAAGTAAGACTAAATAAAATCCTACCCCGAACTAAAACAATGCCTAAATACTCCAAACGTGAAGCAAGCCTTGACACGTATGCCTGCAGTGCACCCATTTATGTACTAAATCTGCCCTTACTCTTCGTGGACGACAGTGCCCCAAACACATCCTCATGTTAACAACATCAATATTCACATTACATTCCTGACACCCCATCAACTACTTCTGGCCCTCGCTTCAAATTCTGACCGAGTAACAGGGACCAAGAACTGATGACACAACTCTGCTTTTTCCATGGCCCACGTTTGATCTTCCTAGATTGAATCCACTAGCTTTTCCCCGTGACCTTCCCCACACCGGGGGACCGGCTTACCCACACGTGAGTTTCGTAATTGGAATATCTCTAATGAAAAGGAAATGGAGAAGAGTACCAAGGCATCTGCTACGGCCTCCTCCACGTCAGAGCCTGTGTTCAGGACTCGCATGGCACTGACAGAAGACGACAGTCGGCTCGATTGGCTCATCCCATACCCTGGACCTAATTCATCAGAAGGAGGAAAAGAGCTTTGAGAGAGTCATAAATGTAACAGCGTCACATTGGAAACTTCAAGATCCTTAAGGGGAGGGGAGGGGGAAAAAAAAAAACAAAAAAAAAAACCAATGGGGCAAAGCATTTTAAAAGCAATTCTGTATTTTCTGGGTACATTTGGTCTTTGGTCAAATAAAATGGTAAAGGCAATTAAATTACTGACAGTGTATGGAAAATAAATTTAAAGAACAGTAGCTATGATACATTTATGACCAGAAAATAGAAGAAAGCATGGGTGGCTAACTAAGGGCTTGTGAATCTACAGCCCTGGCAATGAATCCAGCTCTATCAGCCAGGCAAACCTCAGCCATGCAGGTGAGCCATGAAGGAGTCTAGAACACACGTCAAACCTCAAACCAATGAAGATGAGGGAACTCAGTGAAGCTACACCAGTCTACAGGGAAAACCCGCCAATTGTTGTCTCTTCTCCGTCAGGAGAGGGTTTCATTCTACAACTAAGATATGCCATTCGACATCTGTTAAGCACCTAGTGTGTGCCCAACACTCTGAGGTATGTAAAGACAAACCAGAGATGGATTCTCCCCCTCAACTACTTTCTACACCATCATTTACAATTAAAACACTTCATCCACCATTTTGGTTTTTTTTTTTTCCAAAACATGTACAAAGATGAAGTACATAATTGAGAACAGAAAACAATTCCATATTTAAAAATGACGTAACTTAGATTACATACACACAAAAAGGCTATCTGTCAGTGAGAAAAATGCTCAAATAAGGTTGTGGGAGGGGGAAAAGTTACTTGGGGGAAAATGAAAAAAAAATACACAGATGATTTATTATCTGACAAATCAAACTTAAACAAAAACAAAGTGATTTAAAAACACGAATGTACCATTCAATGGAAACTGAAAAGGACAAAAATCTGAGATGAATGCACAGATGATAGTGAAAATGTACTCATCCTTCACCTGAGGCCCCATACACATCGGGGGCGTAGAGGGCACCAGTAGATCTGGAATGGTGTCTGGAGGCTGGAATAACAGGACCATACAAACCTCATCTATTACCACAGAAACAAGGAATAGTGGCAGCACTATAGTCAGGCAAGGAGACTTAGTCAACACTGGTATTACTAGTAATAGGTAAGGATCAGAATACTGCCAAGCAAGGCAACTGAACATCAGGACCGTAACATTATCCTCGACACACAGAAGATCTTACACCTAAGGGGACAGACACAAGCCCACAGGAGACAAAAAAAAAAGCAAGTATTCAAATGGAAGGAAATGTCGAAAGTACAAGCATGAGACAAAAAAATGAACACCGTAGTTTAAAAAAAAAAAAAAACCACCATGGTAACTAGTAACCAATAATACACCTAAATCCTTTAGTCCCGAACCCAATGAGGCAGGTATTACTGTTCCATGTCATAGATGGGCAAATTGAAGCAGACAGGGACGCTAATTAACGTGACCAAAGCCACACTACGAGTAAGTGATACACCTCAGTATCTGTACTCTTTCAAGGCCTTTGCTCTCGAATGGTACATGTGCCGTCGTCACATCGTTCAAAAGATAACATACCTCACTTACGTTAATCAAACATTTTCCATAATGGTTCACAGAATACAAGTTCTGCATTCGGTAAAAGATTTAAATATCAAAGACATGTGAACGTAAAAAAAGGATATCAATAATACAATCAAAAGACCTACAAAAGGTCTCCCTATATTTATGTCATGTTTCTCTACGTCTAATTTTAGCATATTTTAAGTTGCATACATTAAAACCCCGATTTTCACAACACCATAAAGTCCATCTTCTTCCTACATAAATATTAAAGATTCATTTTAATATTTAATGAAATAGATTACTCATAGTTAGAAAGTTACTCTTCTTCAGATATATATATATTTTATTAAAAAAAATTTTTAATGTTTATTTATTTTTGAGAAAGAGAGACAGAGTGTGAGTGGGGGAGGGGCAGAGAGTGGGAGACAGAGAATCCGAAGCAGGCTCCAGGCTCTAGGCTCTAGGCTCTAGGCTCTGAGCTGTCAGCACAGAGCCCGATGCGGGGCTTGAACCCTTGAACTGAGAGATCATGACCTGAGCCGAAGTCGGACGCTTAACCAACTGAGCCACCCAGGTGCCCCTCTTCAGATATATTAATTAGAGCAGTTAAAATACTTTTTTACAAAAAGTTTATTTACTATTTTGAGAGAGAGAAAGTGAGCAGGGAAGGGGCAGAGAGAAAGGGAGAGAGGGAGAATCCCAAGCAGTGGGATTAGTCCCCAACGTGGGGACTAAACTGACAAACTGTGAGATCATGACCTGAACCGAAATCAAGAGTCGGATGCTTAACCAACTGAGCCACCCAGGTGCCCCCAAAACACTTTATTACATGAATCACTCTTTTCTTTGCCACTGGACCTTAATGAACACAAAAATGATCAAAAGGATTGAGACAAAGGATTAAACAGAATGCTGTTCAAAATGTTTAATCAGACTCTAAGAGGTGACTGCTGTTGTTAATAAAACATAATACATAGTTTTAATTCTACCTGAAATAATTTTTAAAATGGTGACCGTTGAGTCAATATGAACATGCCCAATGGATGAAAATTTGTGAAAAATTTTATGGTATCAATAGTGGCTGAAGGTAAGAGGTGAGTGGCACCACTCACATTCTTGTAGGAACATAAGCCTATTTTTTGAAACTTGGCTCCAGAAGTAAATGGCAACTAGGGTACAAGTTCCAGAGAAGTTCAGCTTTGCTCAGCTCTGATTTATTTCTGATGCTTTAGAGCCCTTACACCGGTTCTGTGCCCCAGCTGAATGCATAGCAAACTACGGGGCTCACTTGCTGAATGGCGACATTCAAGTCGGAGGTGAAAAAAGAGATTCACCGGGTAAAGCCAGTAAGGACGGCAGAATGCAGGCAGACGCCACAGACACCGGGGATGGGAAGGGTAACCTGATCTCCGAGGCGGCTACTCCTCACCCGTCTTATAAGAGGGCGGATCTGCTACCTTTACGAAGCAGCATCCAGATATAAATAAAAGGGCTACAAACATCAATTCTCCTAAAACTACAGGGTTAAAAGACCTAATCTTCTTTAACCCAAATAGAATGTTTCATTAGAATCAGGAAAACAGCTTCCTTTAATAATAGAAATTTAAGTGATTTAAGTTGTCAAATGGAGGCTTTGAGATGAATCTAGAAAATTAATGGCTAGCTACCATTTCTCTTTAAAAAGACCTAGTAGCAAGGCTTATTTTTTAAGTGATTCATGGTTGGTTATAAATTTCCTCTCATGTCTGACTACTGCACAGGTTTAAAAGGTACAGAAACAGATTTTGTTTTCTTCTTGATATCTCATGCTTTCTAATAATTCTGCAGTACGGCATTATGCAAATACAGGTGTTACCCCATTAAAAACATCTAAGATCTCTGCCACAGAAGTACAAGGAAACTACTTCGAGGCAAGCAGTCAGAGCTTGGTCAGATGACCAAGTGCTTACTGTGTGCCAAGCACTGTTGTCTATGTTCTCTCGTTTATAGCTTCTTCAAAACAATCCTAACAAGTGCATGCTATTCATGTCCTACTTCTACAGATGGGGAAACTCAGGTACAGAAGTTACAGAGCCCAGGCCGTCTGACCCTAGAGCACAGGCTCTTAAACCATCACACGCCCACTCACTTTCTTCAACTCTTCAAGATGGCATGCTTACTTTATACAAACGTAGCATTTATTTCATTTTTAAACATATACACACGAACATATACCATGTACATCTATACGCAGGCACGTGTGCATATGCACATACATAGTCTGCATATGAACTAAAAATACTGTATATGACTCTTGCATATGAGTTAAAAACATCCCTGGCAAAGCACTGGAAGGGAACTCTTCACCCGGAACTAGAATGCACACATCAAAGGCCGAGGATGTCCCTATCTGTGTCCCCAGCGCAACAGGGTTTTCTAGGTCGGTACACGACAGTCCAGTGACTTATTTGAACCAAATGGCCCAGAGAACAAGAATTTAACCTCTGGATGTTCTACACTAACATGTCTATTGAAGGAAATAATAATTCCACTTGGCAGAACTGCACCATGTGCAGAACTATGTTGTACTTAAAAGTCACAAAATCTGAAGAGCAAATCTCTAAGTATTACAGTAATCTGTTTTGTGGAATTAAAAGAAAAAAATCTGAAAGGGCTTTAGGTATGTATATATAAACAAAGTACTAGTTAAAAAGCTGAAAGACCATGCAGAAATTCTAAAACATTTCAATGTAAAAAATTCTGCCTCTCTGATTATTCTCAAAAATTGTAAGTTTAAAAAATCATTTACTATTTTTATAGCTGAGGTAAATATACTATTATAGGGAAGGACATAGTATAATCTCTATAATCAGGAACACAGAGGTTTTACAGCAGTGACACAACACAAGCTAATATATGCGGAACAACTATTAACCTGTATAATTACTATTTTATATACTAACCATTTTAGTAAGTAGTTCATATGGTATTTTGCAGCACTCTTTCTGGTAAATATCTAAGGTGAAATGTTAGTATTTCTGCTGAAAAAACCAATAGCATTTATCTTATCAAATGAAATGGTCCATACTTCACATGAGAGTAAATATTTAGCTATTATCTTTAAACTTTATAGGTTTATTTCTTAAGATAAATCTTGAACTCCACATCCTGTAGTCCAAATCTATGTGCTATTTACTTGATTATGAAGACAATCTGTTTATACAAGGTCTAGCCTACTCATTTCAACAAGTAAATGTCAAAGGAACTGCCAAACCTATAATTTCCTTACGACTCTTTCTTCTGTCAGGGCAGAAAAGAGAGGCAAAGAAAGACACAGTCGAAGAAAGCTAAGCCCTAAGTACACGGAAGTTATCTGATGGCGATAACAGGGCAAAGAAACACACCCGACACCTGCGCAGGTACCTACCAAGGGGCTGAAAAGAACGAACAGGACTTGTGTCCCGGCTGCTCTCCCGACTGGCTTCCCGGCTGCACCCTTGACTCACACTTGGTCGAGGAATACGACTGCTTCGGGCTGGTACAAAGAAACAGCCGCAGAGAAAGGGAGGAAACAAAAGACAGAATTTGCATTTTTGATATGTTAATTTTAGTTTTCTTTCTCAAAAACTGATTAATAGGTTAAGTTGTACTAAGGCTGAGAAGAAACTACTCTTGGTAAGGTATTACCAGGAATACGATACAGGTAAATTTGAATACAGTCCTCCAGTTTGTATGAGATTAGAAGGGTAAAATAGTATTTTGCAAACATAAGTAGGCTGCAAATAAAAAGCTTTAAAATAGACTTTAAAATTATACTTTCAGGGTAAAATACCTAATTCAATTTACAACCTGTATTTAAATTCTCCCTGAACTCTCAGTTGTTTTCTTCTAGCTTCTAAGCACCCAGCTGAAGTCTTCACTGTTACCCAAGCCTGGAATACAAACGAAGAGGTCCCAAGTCTCACAAAGAAGACCTTACCCACGGACAGCCTAGACGGACTAGCCTCTCTGCTACACCCCTGGCTCCGTGGGATCTTGCTTCTCTTTGGCGCCGAGGCGGAATTGACCAAGACTCTCTGAACACCAGAGCTCACAGTGGAGAGGGCTGTTGTGCTCAGAACTCTTCCCGGAGACCCGGACCGGCTGCCAGCTGAACACCAAACACACGTGCAAGTGTTACGACGTGAATTCTAAGAGAACTTGTTGAAAGGATAAAAATTCAAGAAATACACCTGAGGAGACTGGGATAGTATGGCAAGTTCTAAGTTCAAAGGAAATGGACTGAGGAAGACACGTGCATAGAATCATAACCTGGAAAAAAAGGTATGCTGTATATACTAGGACTGAAGAGTGAATCATATAAAATATATTTTCAGTTTTGGGGGGTATAAGATGTTATGTTTTTAATAAGGGCAACACTAACAATAGTATGTTTGTTTCGGAACACAAATAGTATAAAGGATTTCCAAAAAAAAAAAAAAATAACTTATCTGACAATACATTTCATGTGGCTGAGGCTATATATTAAAACTATATATTTATAAGGAACGAAATTAGTCATTACGTTATTTCTATTTTTTTGTTAAGGATATAATAAACATTTGCTTCCTGTGAAACAGCTGGCCTTCCTGAGATGCTTCTGAATGGGTATGACAAAATTATTTTGTTACTATGTATACTTTTAATTTTCACAAAATTAAATTTTAAAGGTTTACAAAATTGGGCCGGCTGAAAAAGAAACTTGCTTTTTGCCTTCAAACCGCAAAGGGATCTTGGGTGGCCACATCCAGGATGGAGATGCAGAAGTACTGAGAGTAAAAGAGAACTAACAGCAAATGTCAGAGAAGTCCGACCCTTTCCCAACTAGTGATTCTCAGTCTTGGAAGGCAGAGGATACGTGGGCCGGGGAAAAGAGAGAGGGAGCCGGACAAAATCTCAGAGACTGGGGCAAGGATTAAGAGATGGGCTGCTTGTCAATCAAAACATTTTACGTCTGCACTGAACGGGAAAACAAACTAGGTCAACTCCAAGATGTAATTTAACTCTACATTCTGAATGGCAGCGTTATAAAAAAGGTGAACTTGTACTTAAATAAATGAAAGCAACTTTTCCCCTTTGTTGGGCATCGCTTCTCTTCACCAACAGGGCGGTCACTGCTCACCTTGATAATCTTATTTCATTTCCACAGAGGAAAACCCAAAGACTCAAGTGCCAATGTGGTCAAGCAGGAGATGTTTATGAGGGAGGAGCACTGAGTGCGAGGCAGGGAGCGGTGACTTTTCAGCTCCAGCCAGCTGTGGCTTGAGGCAAGACTAGCCAGGTTTTAGGGTTTTGTAAAAAAAATGAAAACTCTGAAAGTTCCTCATTTTTATCATGGTGTGTAGACCAAGTAATACATGAATGGAGGCAGGCTGGATATTGTCCACGGGCTGCCGATCTGTGACCTTCACTGTAGCTTTCTTGGCATGGTCTTGCTGGATACGATTTAAATTCATGCTTAATTCACAAACTTTATCAGCACACAAATTTTAAATCATCTTCCATTGGTTATAGCAATACTGTATAAAAGCAGTGTTTCCAATGAAATTAACAATTTATTTGAATAGAAGTAATTCTAAGTTATTACAGGGAAATTATTCAACTCTACTTTAAAACGATGGCTCGTCTGAATTATCTCTTGGTGTTTCAGGTGAAGAATCTTCAAAGTAGGTTTTTTTCAGTTATAACCTTAAGGATACCCACAAGGCACCTATTTTCTCCATGCAGTATCTAAACTAAACATACACACCAAAACATCCAAACACCCAACATGCCACAAACTCACAATGCAAGATAAGCCAATGGAATATTTTATGGGAACACTTGCAACGATATAAAAAGTATAAATAATGAGCTGAATGAGCACATACAATATGATATTCTGTTAAAACTGATATAAATTTTAAGGGGTGAAGGTGTTGGTAGGAGACCGGAGAATTTCTTGAAATGTGTGGGTCTATTCAGCAGAGAGGAAACACGCAGGACTCAAGTACAGTAATCACTCCACCGGTTCTGGATTAACTGCATTTATCAAAATCATGCAAGCTCACCCTCTATTTAAATTCATTTATACCCTCTCCTAGAAAATAAAATCAGCAATGTTTATTTTGCTTTCATCATTAGCCTCTCTTCTCCACTAAATCCAAACCTCAACCAACAGTGTGATAATTCCAATGCCTAGGACTCGTTTTGGAGTTATTTATACTTAGGAGATAACACCAAGGCTCATTTCCCAGCCAAGAACTACCAAGGCTAATTGCTTCTTCTAACAAAACCATTGAGTTGATGAAAAAGGGCATGGTGTTACCTGGGAGCGGCATGCTACTGGAAAATACTCTAATTTGCAAAACCTGACAGTGGGTATCGAATTCTTCTCACGCTACCTAAAATTTTCAAACTACCATTTTAGAACTTTTTACAAGGTATTTGCAAGGCATTACTAAAGCTCCTTTGCTTTTGAGTGTCAAAACCTGCGGGATCCACTTGGATATTTTCAACAACTCAAGGTTTTAGCGATAAAGACAGGCCAAAGATAACTGGCAATTTTTGCCCCAGTGTGGTCGCACCACGACGGAATATGATGTTGAGAATTTCTGCTGAATAGAACCCAATCTCGATAATGAAAACAGGTGATCAAACAACAGATGCACACAAAAAGTCTATAGATTCTTACCACCAATGGTATTAGCAGATTGTGATCCTGAACAAGTGTAAAGGCAGAATTAGGGTAAGGATTATAATCCATGAGGAGGGAAGGAGCAGATTTAAAATGAATGGCAGATGAAAATAAAGCTTTAGTCAGTTCTTATAAAATAAAAAAGCCCTGAAGCAAAAAAAGCAAACTTCAAAAGAAAACTCCCTAAACCATAGACGTCTGTAACAAAAGCAGTACATTGAGTAGCTTTTACAGCTGAAATCAGACACTCATGTACAGAGCAGATGAAATGAAGTGCAAAAATAAATGTAAATTCTTCAGCTTTCCTTCTACTAACGGCCTATAATCTCAAAAATTAAATGTTTAACTTTTAATTATTTAAACATTTAATTTGAAACTACAGGTAAAGAAGAACTACAACATCTTAGAGCTGAAGAAAGCATACATGAAAAAGCTACATTTTTTTTCCTTCAGATGCACAGGAAAAAACCCCAAAAACAAACGGCAGGGGCTTGGGGTGAGGAGACCAAGGTTCCGACAGGCTGCACAGCCGTTTGTACACAACCAGTCACTACCGACAAGGACACAAGACACCATCCTTACGTGTAACTAGAAACCTGGAAATCTCTCCAATGGGTCTGCTTTTATTTATTTTGATCAGTCATCAGAACACACCTGCTTTGACCCATGATTTTTTCCCTAAATGCTAATCTACAACCATGGAAAGACCACGCAAACTCTAATGAATTACTTCACAACAAAGTGAAGACGGAGGTCACAGCGATATTTCTGTGCAAGTATGTTGTAAAGAAACTTGCGTCAAATCATACGGGGCCACAATTTCTTTTTGCAAAAGGATCTAGAATGGAATATACAGTCACTCGAATAAATAAGGAAGCAAGCCAACAAAAACGTCTCCAATGTGATTTAAAACCTGAGTGATTTTATAGGGAGCAAGTCTTCTGATCTTAAAATCCTACCAGGTCTAAAAAGCCTGTCATTATGTTCTCATACTTCCGTAAAGGATTCTAAGTATTGTAGATTGGGTTTCAAAGTGAAAAACCAAATGTAAAATAGTTATTCTATATCCTCCTGAAGTGATCAGTAATTACAAAATACCTAAAAGGGAGGTCCTTAATATATTAGAAAACCATACACAAAGCCCTTTGAACCTTTGCCACAAGCTCCATCTTGCTATTCCTTTAGAAAAGAACTAAGTAAAACAGCTCACATCAAATTAAATTTTATCCTTAAGATCCTAGATATAGACAGTTTTGGTTTGCTATCTTTATTCTTCTTTATGCTTTAAATTTCCCAACTATCATTATTTATTTGTTTCCTGAAGGTCATAAAAATAAAAGGTACAAAAGTACACAACAGGAGTTTAGATTTCAGTTATAGTTAATATGGTTAAGAGTGGCAAGGAGGACAATTTTATCAGCTGAAATATATAATGCTTATTCTGGGCCCAGGTACGGTCTTCAAGATATTAAATGTACTACAGCACTGAATTACTGCAATCCTCTGAGATTATCTTCTTCATTTTATAGGTGAAAATACAGGGGCGCCTGGGTGGCTCAGTCGGTTAAGCGTCCGACTTCGGCTCAGGTCATGATCTCGCGGTTCGTGGGTTCGAGCCCCGCGTCGGGCTCTGTGCTGACAGAGCCTGGAGCCTGTTTCAGATTCTGTGTCTCCCTCTCTCTCTGACCCTCCCCCGTTCATGCTCTGTCTCTCTCGGTCTCAAAAATAAATAAACGTTAAAAAAATATATATATAGGTAAAAATCCAGAAACACAGCAACTTTAAATGAACCGGAAGAGCCATGATTCAAATGTGGGCAGTATGGCCCCAGAATCCATGATCTGAATTGGACACTTCTCAGACTTTACTATAACACGCTCACTTGGCGATCGTGTTAAAAAGCGCCTGAATTCAGGAGATGTGTGGTGGCATGAAACTGTGCATCTCTAACGAGCTCCCAGGTGATGCTGGTACTGCACTTGGAGGAGAAAGGCTCTGAGCTGCTATGCTGCAACTGCTAAAGACTGAGTTACTTAAGAGATCACTCAGGGCTCCTGGCTGGCTCAGTCTGTTAAGCATCCGACTCATGATCTCACGACTTGGTGCGTTCAAGCCCTGCAATCGGGCTCTGTGCTGGCAACTTGGAGCCTGCTTGGGATTTTCCCTTTCCCTTTCTCTCTGCCCCTCCCCGACTAGTGCTGTTTCTGTCTCTCAAAACAAACAAACAAAAACTTAAAAAAAAAAAAAAAGTTACTCTTAAAATCCAGAAAAAAATAAAAATAAAAATACGGAATATCAGGGAAGATTGTGGATGATTTATTCCTAATTTGGTTGGGAGAAGAGCCTTTACCCAGAGGACATTTGCCATTTTTCCTATTTATAAATAATCCTCAAATTGCAAACCAATTTTACCAAGCATTTCCTTATCTTTAGGACTCTTGTTGAACGTTCCATCATTTTTCTGCCTGGATTTTTTGACTTCGGAAAGAGGAGGAAAGGAGAACCCGCTGGCAGGACCTGAGTCATCACTGCCTGGCTCCCTCCAAGCCTAGCTCTTTTCCTGGATTCCAGGATTCGGGAATCAAATAAGAAAGCAGACAGAGCATCTGTATCTTTATAAATTGCCTAAACCACCGTGAAAGATAAAGACATTTCTTTTTGAAATGGCCAAGTATGTAGAATAACCCCCAAATTATTTCCCTAGAAAAAAAATCTCTGTTTTTAGAGTCAAGGGCTAATGAAAATCTCTTGATAAAGAAAGAATAGGAAGAAACTCTTTTAAATTAATAATGCCATAAATGTGTTCAGGAACATGTAGAAATGAATCATTCATTTTACCTAGACCTCAAAATTGTGCTTTTTAATAATTGTACTTATGAGGAACTCCGCTTCCAACGAAATAGTAAATATAAATCTTAAATTTAACAAGGAGCATAATAGAACTGGACATTTCAATTTATGTTTCCTCGCTATAAATCAGTATATACCTGTCCCAGATGCTAACTGTATTCTGAAGGATTTTGGACAGAGTTTGAAGACACGCTTATCTGTCCTCGAATAGCATTAGCTAGATGCAACCAGATTAGATGCTAACACATGGCGATTATTTTGCCTCTAAAAAGCACAATTTTCTACATTTGCAAGTTTGAGTAGACCGTGAAAACCTTAAGGCTAAGAGTTCTGTGCTATTTAAAATATCTCCATGCAAAAGTTTGTACAGCAGATGAAGTATTTTCTTTCTAAGTGGCAGATACCAATGATGCAGCCCTAGGAACACACCAAAGACAAGACGACACCCACTCAAAAAAATTCCAGAACATGCACAACAACTGATCCAAAACATTGAAAAAAAAAATACCTTCATTTTTGTCAGGTGATGACGAACCTAAAGTACAGAACGAGAACTCAGTATGCGGCTTGTGTCTGGAAGTCAGCTTTGTCTTTACCCACTGCTCAAGCGCCTAGGACAGTCAGTCATACGCAAGCAACACGCTTCTCCTCAAGTATCACACATCCGGGAGGACGCATAGGCAATACGTACGCTGAGACTGAGACACCATTTTGGTTCGACTTCTTCCTCGAGAATCTGTCTTGGCATTTCCCATGCCCGCGAGGGGCGCTGCTGAAAGCTTTGCTCTCACCCGGCCTGAGGAATAAATTGATGTATGTAATTAAAGATGTTTTTCTATAATAATACGTACTAATGAGGAGAAAAAAAAAAATCTCACTATAAGTTTCTAATTGGGTGTGCTTTTCAAGTATCAAATTCTGTCATAATGTAACCATCACTGAGAGGTTATATTTCTCTTTAAATTTTTAAAATATATACTCCTTTTTATGTGCTGCACCATAAGCTAACTTTTCTTCAAGGGTAAAAATAAAGTCAAACTAAAAGATCTCCTTTCTTAGTTTGATATTATTAGTCCAGTAGAGTTATAATTAAGATATTTACCACAGCATGCCACTTGCTCCTTAACTGGCAGTTCCAATTCTAAAATTTCAATTTCTATGAAACTCAGTTTATTCTGAAATACAGACTATAGTTTTAAATATAAGCCTACTCTTAGAACCAACAACCCAAACAGTTCTTTTGACTGAAAATACACTTCTAGATTTGCAAGAAGAGATATCAGGTCAAGTATTTCATTTTTTATCCTGTGCTAAACATCAGATTACTATAGATGGATATATTCTCTTCCCCCAACCAATTTCATTTATGAAACAACTTGAGGAAATACCTATCACATAAGAGCTGGCACTTTTCTTGGTATGTTTCCTTCTCCACCTCCTGGCTGCACTCCCGTCCCTACCACTGCCTCATTCCCCTCCACAAAACCGAGCCACAAACATCTATTTCTAGAGCTCCTGAACCAAAGGAGATCACATTTGTCAAAGTACCTAAGTGTCATTAGTAAAAAAATATATTAGTAGTAAGCAGTCTCAACCACTATCAAATCTGAACCGATACTGGATGCAATCATAAAGAGGGCTCACAATCCTTTGAGGTTAAAAGGTACAATTTGTAGGGCAATCACTGTACTAGCTAGCCTGGTATGGCCATATTAGTTAGGAAAAAAATAAATGAAGAGCAAGGACAAATTACAAAATTAAGAACTGAGTGAGAGAAGATAAGAGAGTGATTAAAAACCAGGAATAAAACAGAAGTCTAGTTGGTGAGTCCTATTCTCTTAATTCTTCAAGGCCCTTAATAAGCCCATAGTTCAGGCCTTTTACCCTTTTACAGTGTCTGTTTAAAGTAGGATACAATGTTCTCCCGACTAAGAAGCAAAACAGAAAGACAAAATTATTATTTTTGAAATGGAGAATTTATCCAACATAACAAGGAAATGAGAATAAATATTTTGATACTATCATTCTAAATTACAAGGCTAAAGTGCCAGAAACCATTTTATAGAGTACTCCAACTTAAAATTTAAAATATGAAAATATTTCAAATACATCAGAGTAAATATGAGACCAAAAAAATGTTAAATATACTTGGCTTTGTACCACAGGGTCATCCATGTAAAACTCAGGAGAAAAAAGGTGTTTCAAAATCAGAGGTTTAGAGGACAGCCTTCAGGCAGTATAAATTGAAACACGGAATTTTTTTCCTTTCTACAAATTCAAAAGCAATGAATAATTATTTTCTTAAAGTAAACTGGCTTAGTAAAATAAAGTGGTATGTCTACGAAGTTTTTGTAATCCCCAATTCAAATCATATATGCAACTTTCCACTGTTTCTAAATCAAAGACACACTTAAAAGCGGACTAAATAAATGCACTTAGCCCCTCATGATAAAGCAATGGAGCATGCTCCCCCAAAGTATAAATGAATTAGCATAAATTAAAAAAACACACACACAAAATTAAAGAAAAACATTAATGATGCTGCTACAAAAAAAAAAAAGAAACTATTTATTAACCTTACACCAGATATTATTAAACATGTTAAGCAACTATGTTTTCCCAGCACGAGATGATCCAAGATACAAAGCAAAGCTCAAGATGAAGAACTAAAGAAAACAATCCACATCTGTAACTTAACACAACCAAACATAAAATGTAGAAGTTGTCATGGCTGTCAAATTATATAGTTTTGCAAATTAGCCTATTTTAGTTTGTGATATTTAATTCCTACTAATGAAAATATTAATGTAGAGGTATTCGTGTTACTAACAAAATGTATGATTCTTACCATCTTCAGATGTTGCTCCTAAATAAGAGAAATAAAACAATAACATTTCAACAAATTCTGCCAATGCTGATGTTAAGATCTACTCGTACCTCCCACCCAAGACTACAATGAAAGAGTGAAAAAAAAAAAAACTTCTAGTCTGATAGCCTTAAATTAACTTATAAAACATTCAGTTTGAGAGAAAACAAAATTTGAAGTAACCTAATGACACACAGCACAATAAAGGTTGAAACTAGACAAATGAAAATGGCAAAATCCCACAGCAAACACTTTTACCTGTGACATTTCACATTCAAAATTTGAAATGGTGAAGAAAGTTATAGAAGCTAATCACCCAAGAAAGATGCAGTCCTGTCACTGCTTTCTTTGAAATGAAGATTTTTATAAAACAAGAATACTTTCTGTGCATTTTCTAAAAGCCATCCATAAAAGAACTAGAAAAACTGACAAACACGGGAGCCAAATGCATGACCCAGGTCTCATTAACCCACTATTTTCATCAAAGCATTACAGAGACCTATCAATCCATTAGCTATGTACTCAACATTTATATACATTCCCTAAGATGTAAAGGAAAAGTAGCAAAAATGAACAAGTAAAAATATCATAACTCACTACTACTAAAGGGCAGTAATAGATATACCTCTGTAGAGACAGATTTAAAAAAAAAATACGATTGAACATCATTGAGAGTAACACATCACATGACACAGATGATTCTTCAAACAGGTTTATGTTTCTGACCCAAACAAGAAAAGATTTTAATCTGGAAAATGAGAATAATTTAAGGACATACAATTTCAGTGCGAGAAGTGGTACTAAAGGGTTTTAAAATACAGAAACTATCTTTTGGTGGACTTCCATTTCATTCAGTAATTTTTAAAATTTATGAAATACTTTAAACATAGAGAGGAGCACAGAGACAATCATGTCATGTATCCAACCCAAGATTAAATAAATCTTCCATTTCACTGGAATGGAAGTTAAATCTATTTGAGTTTATGAAGGAATAAACAGGAAACCACACAGTTCTCCATTTTTCCTCGATCTCCTACTAAGACTTACAGATTGAGTATCTTCTTACAAGTTCTTAACAAAAGCTCAAGTTCCTACACAACATTATGGTATCTGATGAAGCGAAGGGAAAATGCAGATAATACGTTGTGTAGTATCAGACAAAAAAATACCAAACAGATACAAAACACCACACTGAACCGAGCAGCTACAGATAAACTATATTCATTTGAATACTGAAATTAAAAAGGCAAGACTTAAAGTTCAGTTCTGGTTAAATGTTAGTTAAAACTCACTCTTAAAAAGAAAGCATCTGTGACTTGCGTTTTATTTTCACAGATAACCATATGAATCTATCAGAGCTAGGAAACTCAAGAGTTCAATCAAATGACTTAGGGGATTCCTTTCCATTTTTATGAGTCTGATTCTATTTCAGAGGAAGACTTAAGAAATCGAGACTAGTTCTAGGAGCTAAGGCAAAAAATTGTAAGATAATTGATTTTACTTACAACAAACAGTAACCTAGTACTTGAGTAGGCTGGGAAACCCCAAAATGGATATGCCTAACCCCAAATTCAGAGAAATACGTAGCTATTTTTATATCAAATTGCTGCTAAATAAACAGTCTATTTTCAGAAATTAAGAGAATGAAGATATTACATAGGATCCAAGGGCCAAAAAATCTTTAGTAGAATTAGAAAAGGAAGTTCTTACCATCCATCTTGTCAGAAGTATCCTCTTTGATGAAAGAGCAAGCAAAGAACAGAGGAAAACTTAGCATATTAGAAAACAATAATTTTACAATCCCTAGAAACATTATTTTTAAGAAGACAATTCATAACACAGACATATACATATGTTTTCAATTAAAACATACTAGGAGATTTAAATAAGATGAGGTGCCCATATGAGGGAAAGATGAAAAAAACAAAGAATCGGTAATGAATTTAATTTTCACCGGCCGAGAGAGAAGTTAGTGAAGCCTATATCCCAAGCTGGGACCTTTGCCATCATCAGGCAAACCTCTTGCTTTGGTCTTCGGAGTTTCTTGAAATCCAACACTCGTGATATCCCTGTTCCCAAAGGATTCAGTACTTAGGTGAGAGGAAAAACCCAGTGGCAATTGCTTTAAGGAACATACTGTTTAACATTGAAAGAATATAGTAAGAAACATCTCTAGTGACTTCCAACTCTCCTCTCAAGCACAGATCTCTCTCCTGAGTTGCAAACACAACATCTCGATGCCACTGGATCTCTCCTGCTCTCATTATACCACTGTGGTTCCTCAACACCTCCAGTCTGCTGTGATGCCTCCCTGGGACTTTAAATGCTAAACGCATATAACACAACAAGCTTCTAGCGGCTCAGCCTTTAGCAATCTGCCACTAGACTGAGAGACTCTGAGTACAGAAGCATGCATTTCTGCACCTCTTGTACCAAGTGGGGTGCCTGGCAAAACCAAAGTGCTCACTGAGTGTTTGCTGAAAAACAATGGAACACTGCCTCTGATCCATAAATGTCCAGTTATGAGAAGACTCAAAGTAGAAGAAAAGAGACTATGCCAGTCACATGTGTATAAGAACGCTGGTGGTGTTGGTGGATGGGGAGAGGGAGGGAGGGAAGAGGAGAGAGGCAGAAGAGGGGGGGAAGCGGGAGAGGGCGAGGGAGAGGAAGAGGGGGAGAGGAAGGAACAGAGAAACAGAAAAAGAGAGGAAGAAGGGAGAATCCATTATCCCTGGAAAGAGCCAGAGGCAAGTAGCTCACTGAGTATAAACCTGGGCCAGATAAAGAGGATAGAGGGACACCACTCCCTTCTGTAATGAAGTAAATGTGCGATTCAAACCTCAAAGAACCAAAATAAACTGGATCCATCTCACAGCACTATTACAGACTTTCTTAAGGAAAAAAACGTTACAAACTGCCTTCCTGGTTCACATTAAAACGTTTCAAATATTGTATGTTTTTCCTGCTAATAAAAATAATAGACACTAAATCTCACATTTTTATTTTGAAAACTCCAGATAAATAGGTTTTCTATTTGTTTTCCGGTGTTCTCCCCACTTAAAAAAAGGTAAGCTATAATTCCTGTACCATAAAATTCACCTTTTTATAGCATACAATTCAGTATTTTTAGTATATTAACCACCCTCATCACAAATTCCATAAAGTTTTCCTCACCCCTAAAGGAAATCCTGCATCCATTAGGAATCACTCCCTATACCCATGACTCTCAGCCCCTGGCAACTACGAACTTATTTTCTATTTCCGTGGGTTCAGCTCTTCTAGACATTTCATGTAAATGGAATCAAACAGTAAATGTCTGTGTCTGACTTCATAAGGCTCTCAAGGTGCACCCATCCCGAAGCTTGCATTAGTGCCTCTATGTAACGTACTCCCTTATATGGCTGCCTAATATTCCGTTCCACTGTATGGACACATCTGTTTAACGATTCACCAGCTGATGGACATCTGGGTGGTTTCCACGGCTACTATGAACACTCATGTATACATTTTTATGAGAACGTATATTTCATATTATCTTAGATATACAGCAAGGAGTGGAACAGTTAGGTCACATGGTAACCGTTTCACTTCGTGCGAAACTCCCAAACTGTTGCCATAGCAGCGTTCTTACCAGCATCGTGTGAAGTGCTCACCAGCACTTGGTACTGTCCATCTTTTTGGTAACATCCACCCTCGTGGATATGAAGGGATAGCGTATTATGCTTCTGATCTGTGCTTTCCTAATGACTAATTATGGTGGGCATCTTCTCATGCACTTTCTGGCAATTAATATGTTGTCTTTAGAGAAATGTCTATTCAAATCTTTTGCCCACTTTTAAATGTAATTGTCTTTGTTACTGAGCTCTAAGAGTTCTTCATGTAATTGGGATCTAAGTCCCTAATATCAGATACGTAATTTGCAAACGTTTTCTCTCATTCTCTGTTCTGTCCCTTCACTTTCTTGATGGTGCCCTTTGAAGCACAAAAGTTTTAAATTTTGATGAAGCCCAGTTTATCTCTCCTTTCTTAGATGGTTTGTGTGTTTGGTGTAGGATGTGAGAAAACATTATTAAATCCAAGGTTACAAAAATTTACACGTATGTTTTCTTCCAAGAGTTTTATAGTTTTAGCTCTTAAATTTGGCTCTTTGATCCATTTTGGGTTAACTTTCTGGATATGGTGTGAGGGAAGGATCCAAATTCATTCCTTGGCAAGTGGCTACCCAGTTGTTTCAGCACCACTGGTTGAAAAGAATTCTTTCCCCACTGAATGGTCTTGGCACCCTTGTGAAAAAATCAACTGATCATAAATATACTGGTTTATTTTTGGTCCCTCAACTCCATTACACTGGTCTCTACGTCTATCCTTATGCCAGTACTACAGAGACTTGATTACTTTAGCCTTTAAGTTTTGAAACTGGGAAGTGTTGAGTCCACCGACTTTCTCAAGATTGTTCTCAAAATTGTTTCATCTAGTTTTGATCCCTTGCATTTTCATATGGATTTTAGGATCTGCTTATTTCTATAAAAAGGCACCTGGACTTTTGACAGGGATTACATGGAGTCTGTAGGTGAATTTGCTATATTAATAATAAGTCTTTAGAGAACCTGGGTGTATTTCCATCAGTTTAGATCTTATTTAATTTCTTTTACTATAGGTTATAGTTTTCAGTGAACAAGTGTGAAAATAAATAAATATATACACATATAAATATATATATATATACATATAAATATATATATATGTGTGTGTGTGTGTGTGTGTGTGTGTGTATATATATATATATATATATATATATATATATATATATGTATAAATTTTGCCCTTGGTTCTCTGTCCCCTGGTTCCTGAGACAGAGCACCTAAGACCCTTAAAATTTCCTAAATTGTAAGAGCACTAAGGATATCTTTTGTTCTAATATTTGGTCTTTGACCCTGGTGTCTGACAGATACCTTGACTTAAGACCCCTATAATTTCCTGGGTGACAGGAGTGTCTTTTGTTCTACTGAGGTGATTCCTGGTGGCTCCTGGAGAGCTTCAGAATGGAGGCTAGTCGCCAGAAAGATGAAGCCATGATTAGAAGCTTGAGAGTTTTTAGCCCTACTCTTCATCTTCTGGGAAGGGGAGAAAAGCTGAAGACTGAGTTAATGACTCATCATGCCTATAGGATGAAGCCTCCCTAAAAATCCCCAAAGTACAAGGTTCAGAGACTTCTGGGTTGGTGAATGTACCAGGTGGGTGGCACGCTGTGACTCCATGGGGACAGAAGCTCTTGTGCCAAGGACCCTTCTGGACCTTGCCCCATGTGGTTCATCTGACTGCCCATTCACATCCTTTACAAGTCCTTTGTAATAAACCAGTAATCTAGTAAATAGACTGCTTCCTCGAGTCTGTGAGGCAGGCTAGCAAATTAATTGAACCTGAAGAGGTTATGGGAGCCTCTGATTTATGGCTGGTTTGGTCAGAAGCTTGGGTGACAAGCTGGGTTTGCACGTGATGCCTCAAGTGTCAGGGTGGGGGCAGACAGGGGCGATCTTATGGGACTGAGCCCTTAACCTGTGAGGTTTGTGCTTACTGTAGTTAGTGTCAGAACGGAACTGAAATGTAGGACACCCCAGCTGGTGCAGGAGAACTGTTTGGTGTGGAAAACCCACACGTCTGGTGTCAGCAGCATTATTAGTGTGAAAGTAAAGAAGAAACACGGGAGTGGTTTTTCCTAGAGAAGTCTTACACTTCTTTTGTTATATTAATTGCTAAGTATTTTATGCTTTTTAATGTTGTTATAATCGATATTGTTTCAAACTGTTCGTTGCTAGCATTCGGAAATACAACTGATTTTTGTACATTGACCTTGTATTCTGCAACCTTGCTGAACTCATTTTTAAGCTCTAATAGTTTTTGTGTGGATTCCTTAGGATTTTCTCTACATAAGATCATGTTTTCTGCAAACACAGACAGTTTTACTTTTCTTCCAATCTGGACACATTTGATGTCTTTTTTTTGCCTTAACGACCTGGCTAGAACCTCCACGGTAATGTTGTTGGGAAGGGCAAGGGTGGGATATTCTCTTCTTGCTGCTGGTCTTGAGAAAGTATCCCATCTGTCACATTAAGGATGATGTTAGCCCTGGGTTTTTCATAGATGTTCTTCACTAGGTTCACAAATTTCCCTTCCATTCCTAGTTTGTTGATTAGTATTTTCACAAAAAGGTGTTGGGTTTTGTCAAACGCCTTTTCTGCATCTACTGAAACAACTGTGGTTTTTGCGGTTTTGTCCTATTACTCTATTAATAGAGCGTACTTAGTTGATTCGTTTTCATATACTCAAGTCACACTGCATTCCTAACAAGGGAACATTTCTGTCCTTTCACTTTGTAACACAGAAACGTTTTACGAAAATTAAAAGCATTAAACAACCCACTTTTAACATCTTTTTTAACATCTCTGTCCATATGTATTTAACATCTCATATATATTTAACATATATATTTAACATCTCAGTCCATATATATTTATCTATGTATACTTTTATATAAAATGATGAAATTATCACATTGTTAGGTACCATTCATTTGATCTTTGTTGAAAATACTACTCGTTAATGGCTGCCTAGTATTTTAAGTACATATCATAATTTAATCATACGTCCTTTGTTTACATATCAAGGTTGACTCTAATAATATCTATTATTAAAAACATGATGAATATTCTTTTTTATTTCTTGGTATAATTATCCCCTTTAAGTTTTCAGCCACTCAGTTTTATATTTTTACACTTAAGACTGAAATCAGAGGGACTTTTCCCTCCTGGCTTTTGGCTTTTATGTTTAGAAATTCCTTCCCCAATCTGAGAAGAGATGAATACTCAAGTACTTTGGTTTCATCAAGTTGCTTTCCAACTTTTTAGTCCTCTGGATTAAAAATTTTTTTTAATGTTTATTCATTTTAGAGAGAGACAGAGCACAAGTGGGGGAGGGGCAGAGAGAGCTAGAGACAGAATCGGAAGTAGGCTGCAGGCTCTGAGCTGTCAGCACAGAGCTCAACGCGGGGCTCGAACCCACGAACCATGAGATCATGACCTGAGCCAAAGTCGGACACTTAACCGACTGAGCCACCCAGGTGCCCCTGGAATAAATTTTTATATTTTTATAAACCCTATTTACCGAGTAATGTATCCTTTCCTCACTGACTGTTGCTGTGCCACACTTTATCACGTACTACAATTCATCCTACTATCTCTGCACTTCCTACTGCGTTCCAATGATCTGCCTGCCTAGGGTTCTACCAGTACTACCTAAGAGGAAAAAAAAAAAAATGAAGCACAAAAATAGAGATAAGCAATATGAATCAGCAGCCTCAAACTTTTAAAGTTGATTAACACACAGAGGCACCTGGCTGGCTCCGTTGGAAGAGCACACAGCTTTCAGTCTTGGGGTCGTGAGTTTGAGTCCCACGCTGCGTGTAAAGATTATTAAATAAATAAACTAAAAAACATGAAGTCGATAAGCATAAAAAACAAACTCCAAATAGCTCTGGGAATACATGGTTCAGCTCTGATTATAATTAAGCTTTGCACTTTCCCCAGATCCCCGAAAGGCTTTCTCGTGGTAAGGGAACAGAAGCTGGCTACAAGGCCAAAGCCCTTTCCAACTTCCTCAAGTAGGCAGTGGTTGGGTGTGGCAGGAGCACAGAAGGGTGCAAATTCTATAGGCAAATTATGGAGTCAAGAACTGTTCCTCTGATGTGGATGTTCGGGAGGATGACAAGGGAAAAGTCGAAACAAGGCAGCTTGAGTACCTTCCAACTATGTCCTAAGTACGGAATTCTATTAAAAGATGCAGACTATCCTTAACTGGGGAGAATGGACAAGAGGCGATTAAGATATCGCGGTCGCCTGACTTCGCTGAGACCAGGGAGAAAACAACGGACGCTACCCCACGGAGAGCGGCCTTACCTAGTGACGCGTAGGAACCCGGATTCAGGGCCCCTGCACCCAACCGCCCGCTTCGCGCAGACTGCCCGGCAGCATGGTGAGCCTTGGCACCGGCAGCAGCATTCACGTCGATGTCGCTTCGTGAACGCTGCAGGCTTCCGGGAAGGCAACTGGCTTTGCTGCTGCCTGCCGACACTACGGGAAACAGAGCAGAGGCGGCGTATACGATTTAAATCGGCACGAACAGTAAGGAAGTTACATCGCCTTGAAAACAAGACGAGCTAGTCCGTGACGACCAAGGGTCAAAGAGGGAGTGGTGCACAAATGGACACCGGAAAGCACTTCGCAGTATTTTCAGGTCGGGGTCCTTCCGTTTCAATCCTGTTACCCCTAAATCTTCTTGGACAGTCTTCCCAGTGTTTTTTGGCCTCACTTTCCTCTTGCGTAAAATGGGAAAAACCTCTATATTGGTGACATTCACACAACTGCTCTGCAGATGACGAGAGGGTGTCTATGACTGATTCATGAAAATAAAGCACAGGAAGCACGGTACAAGATACGTGCAAGACAGCAGTGTTTTCCTTACTATCAGAGACATGCAAGGAGAGCTACCAGTCTAGTATATGGTTATTCAGAAAATAATGCAAATTCTACCCCTCTTAGGCAAAGCAGATTGAGCCATTCGATTTCTGGCCTGCAGTTTTCAGTTTTAAAAATGAAGACTTTTATACACTGTGACTTATGATCCATGAATAGGCCATGAAATCAACAGAGTGGGTCATGACCAACGTTTTAAGGAAGTGAAACAAAAAAGAGTGCATCGCAAGTAAAGGTAAGCGGTGCTTCAGAGAACCTGGCTTATACTCTATTCTGTACAGTATGTGTATATCATGTGCATATAATTACATACACCACGTTGTACATACTGTGTGTAGTATACGTATATGGAGTATACGTATATGGTATACAAATGTAGGTACAACGTACATATGTGGTATTAGCTTCCTGCATAAAATGTTCTCACTACACAGTTAAAAGCAGTAGCTTTTAAACTGTTCTGATGTGGCCCGTGGTGAGAAAATCATTTTATTATTTTTTTAAACGTTTATGTATTTTGAGAGACAGCATTCGCACACACGAGGTGGGGAGGGGCAGGGAGAGAGTCCCAAGCAGGCTCCTCGCCATCGGCACAGAGCCCGATCCGGAGCTCAATCCCCGGACCTTGAGATCGTGACCCGAGTCGAAGTCGAGAGTTGGCCGCTCAACCGACTGAGCCCACCAGGCGCCCCGAAAACAATTTTAAATAGTAACATGACTTCTAACGTAGCTTTACTTTGTTATTCAGTACAACATGCTTGGACTCTTGCTTAGAAAAAGACAGTTTACCTCTTCCAGCCACAGTCGATGGGTTTGCTGTAGACCATTTGGAAGAAAAAGGGCGACTGCAAGGTAAAAATAAATGCTTTTAGTAAGAAGATGTAATTTATCACTCTTCTCAGAACAATGAAATACTGAGTTTTCTGAAGAGTTGTCTTAATTTCATTTTAATTTTCCTTTTACAAATCACTTCGGAACAGTGTGGTCCCTCAGCTGTGGAGCAGAAATGAGATAACTAGCAGCGAAGAGACCACAAGCTCTACAAAGACAAGCAACCGGCCTGCTGTTGTTCACTCGGGTCCTCGGCACCCATCACAGTGCTCACCACGCAAGACTCAATAAAGCACACTCCAACCCCTGTACCCCAAGATGTCTTCCTTAGAAGGAGACAGGGGTAGTGTCATCACCAGCACACAGGGAGTTCAGCGTGACCAAAGCCTCTTCACCTAAGCCGTAATGGGCGCGGCCAACGGCACTTCAGGCAGCTACCGCGTAGGTATCACGCCGCCTACGGCCATGCTGAGCGTAACTGCCTGGGACAAGAGGAACGAGGCTGAGGGCTACTGCTGAGGATAATACCAACGATTAGAAAGCAAAACAGCTCAGATCATCTCAAAGAATCCATCTGCCCTAGTTATCCTTACAAAAATGTTTTTTAAATGTTTATTTCTGAGAGAGAGATAGAGAGAGAGAGAGAGAGAGAGAGAGAGAGAGGCAGAGAGACAGAGAGGGGGAGACACAGAATCCGAAGCGGGCTCCAGGCTCCGAGCTGTCAGCACAGAGCCCGATGCGGGGCTCGAACTCACGGACCGCAAGATACTGACCTGAGCGGAACTCGGTGCTCAACCGACTGAGCCACCAGGTGCCCCTGCCTTAGTAACTTGATTATCTTTCATTATAATGCTATTCTGCAGCCCATAGGTAAATAATATGTCTAGGTATGTCTAGGGGATCAGGGAAGTTTATCTACAAGGTTTAAAGGTGCGGGAAGAGGAGCAAAGACCCCAGACAGGTTCATGGTAGGAAAGGTAATTATTCCTACGATAATTACACTGAAATGGATCGTATCTGCTTTTTCTCTGGACGTAAGTACAGCACTCACAAAACACTGGGAGCGCCTTCCTGGATCCTGTGCCCTGGGTGCCTCACTTGCCTCTCCCTCGTCCCACTCTTGCATCAGGGCCCTGCCAAGCAACCAGCAACCTTTGTGCGGTCCCACAGGATTACACAGAGGTGAGCTCACATTCTGTGAACTGTTCTTCCCTGGGGAGACCTGCAGCTACTTGGGGCCACCCTAGGGAGTAGACATGGCATCAGAAATTCTAGCAATCTCACAGGGCTAGAGAGATAGAAAGTTAGGGTTAAGGCTGCCAAGGCAGGCAGGGTTTGAGGAAGCCGATAGAATGAGAATGCGATTACACAGAGGTGAGTCAGATACTACTGAATCTGCCCCTGATCCACTTTGCCACTGAGGAATTGGCTCAAGTCTTCAGTTGTGCAAAGGCAAGGAAGGAAAGCAGTGTGTTTACTAGTCACACGGTGCGGTGTAAGGGTTCTGAAGATGACTTCAGAATCCCCATTACAATTCCTCCATTATAATGCCCTAGAAATGGGCGGTCTACTGTACCAACTATTTTGGGGGTACTAAAAAAATATATATATATAAATTAGTGCTTCCCAATCTTTATCAAAGGCATGAAAGCACAGACACAAAATCTGAATCACTACACTCTTTGCCTGAAAAGAAGTTACACTAGCATGTAATCCACCCTTGCAACAACAGACCGAGAGACGAGTAAGTACAGCTGACCTCGAACAACACAGATCTGAACTGAGTGGGTCCGCCTACATGAGGATTTTTTTAATACAGTACAGTACTGTAAATGTGTTTTTTCCTTATGATTTTCCCAATATTTTTTCCTCTTACTTTATTGTAAGAATACAGTATATAACATACATACAGCATACAAAACGTGCCCATCAACTGTTTATGTTCTCGGTAAGGCTTCCGGTCAACAGCAGGCTATCTGCAGTTAAGTTTTGGGCGGGTCAAGTTGTATGCGGATGTTCGACTTCACGGGGTGTTGATGCCCCTAACCCCCATACTGTTCAAAGGTCAACCACACCTTCCAGTAATCATTCTTTTAAGGCTTGAAGGGGAAGCAAGCAGACACCCAACCATCTAACTTACGGAACTACCGGGAGTTGGAGAGAGAGTAAGAAATCAGTAATTATCATTTATATGACCTTACTTGAGACTTTCCTGTGAGCTAGATGAGGACCTGTCTGATTGTGGAAGAGATGCTACACTGCCAGAACTCTTTAAGTAAGTCTGAAGACTCTTCTGATACGATGGCTCAAGTGAATTATACAACGTTTCGGCTTCACCAGGAAAGTGGTTTCTAAGACCCATGTATGTCCTGTAAAACAAAAGAACAAGTAACAACAAAAGAATATAAAGTAATAGCTTTACATAAAATGTGCACATTCACGACGAATGAAGATGAGACCATATTAATATATCCACCACCTATCAAGTGAATACTTTCTAAATCTAACAAGTTTTGGTGGAAAGATGGCAGGCTTTTGAGAAAAGATCTCAGTCCAAAATCTGGTCGTGATCCTTACTGTTTGCATGGCCGCGAAAAAACCCCTGAATCTCCAAACTTCTGCTGCCAGTCTACAGAGATAGCATGTTTGCAGGTCATTTCCAAGACTAGACAGTAATGTATACCAACTGCTCCACACTATCAGGTACTTAGCACATTCTCAATAAGTGACAGTTATTTTTATTCATAATGAAAGTGAAGGTGTTATGATGGAATAGGAATACTGACGATGATACAAATGACAATGTGAAGTCCACCGTTAGACATCCAGTACAGATACAAAAAAAAAATCTCTACTCCCAACATGGGGCTCAAACTCACAACCCTAAGATGAAGAGTTGTAGACTCTACCAACTGAGTCTGCACATCTAATACAGATTTAATGGAGAAAAATCTATCTCAATTTTACTAAAGGGCTGATGTAGTAGAATACTTGAGACACTGCTGATATTTTCATTCTTCCGGTGTAATTCTTTTCAAAGAAAAGACCCAAGTATGTTTAAGATGTGACAAAAATACATTATAGACCTACTTTCTTGCCTCCACTCTGGCTTCAGCATCAGCATCATGAATCCCCTTCTTAATAGTTTCAACCAAGACAGCTGCATGTCTATGAAAACAAAACATATTACTTTTTTTAAGATTTTGTTATTTTTAAGCAATCCCTACACTCAACAAAGGGCTCGAACTCACAACCCTGCGATCAAGAGTTGCATGTTCCACCGATTCAGCCAACCAGGTGCCCCAAACACCTTTAGATTCATGAGTAAAACTATATTTCACCACAAATCATACTGCCTATATGTTACAAATTAATCACAAAGGGGCAGGGGAGGTAAAAAGATTAATTAGTGCGTAATAATCTAAGATTGTAAGAGTTTCTGATAATCTAATCGTAACCCCACATATTTCATTCATGGATGGTTTCCTCCTGACAAGTCAAATATTAAAAACTTGAATATAATTATTTTTATAGAGTCCAAATAACGTATAAATGTACAGTGCTTAAATTTTAAATTCTCAACGAATAAAAAAACCCCTTTGGTGTGGTTCTCACTAACCCACCAATGTAGAAAATAATCTGCTAATAGTATGATCAGTTATGATCTGGACCAAGCTAAATTGTAGTTGCCACAAAGAACTTAAAGGAAACTTAGAATTATATCATGCCTACACGAAACAAACTTATTTAAAAAAAAAAAAAAAAAAAGGCTGTGAATAGGTTCTTACAATTTCCATGTAAATGCAGGTATACGCCAAACTTCAAACTTGAAATTATACCGTGCAAACAGCCAACTAGCTAGCTGGCTGCCTACATTTTTCTCTTGTTCATCTCAGAGCTGCAAGAGATACTGCCCAGTATATACCTAACCAATGATACTGGACAGCTGGTATGGAGAAACTTTCCAATGAATCTCTCTCTTCTTAAAATCTTTTTCCTCTGAAAAGAAGTGCCTTCCTTCCATCTTAAATCATTCATTACTTGATTAATTATACCTCAGGAAACCTAGGTCACTTGTCTGGAGATACATTTTAAAATTTCTGTCCAATTTAACCTGCAGTATCTTATTTAATCCATCCTACTTAAGAGATCCTCATTCACCCCATATGTAAAGAAGAAAATCATAGGTGCACCAAGTAAGAGGAATCAGACTACATTACAGCTTTAAAGGAAAACCAGTATAAATAGCTTTTAAGCAAAAGGAGAAATCATGCAAAACCAATACCATCAACTTCTAAAGAACTGGTGATAATGGGAAGGAGAGGGAAGCAGGAAAGGAAGAGTTAATACATACCTTTCCAATGAATGAGTCTGCCACTCTTGTAACAATAAATCTAAAAATTCAAATGAGCGCCTGAAAAATAAGTTAATTATAACTAAATGTTATAACACTACGTTAAGTTATGTTTATTTAAAGCTAATTGTTAATTAGCACTTTCTTCTACTGTACTTTGTTCTCTGAATTAAAGTACAAGGGGGGCACCTGGGTGGCTCAGTCAGTTGAGCGTCCGACTTCAGCTCCGGTCATGATCTCACAGTTTGTGAGTTTGAGCCCCGCATCGGGCTCTGTGCTGACAGCTCAGAGCCTGACGCCTGCTTCAGATGCTGTGTCTCCCTCTCTCTCTGACCCTCCCCCACTCACGCTCTGTCTCTCTCTCAAGAATAAATAAACATTAAAAAAAAAATTTTTTTTTAAATTTAAAGTATGAGATATTTTTAGGTTATCTTTTTTTTTTTTTAGGTTTATTTATTTATTTTGAGAGAGAGAGAAAAAGCGCAAGCAGGGAAAGGGCAGAGAAGGAAATGGAGAATCTCAAGCAGGCTCTATGCTGTCAGGGCAGAGCCCTACGCAGGGTTAAATCCCACGATCCATGAAAGCATGACCTGAGCTGAAATCAACAGTCACACACTTCATCAACCGAGCCACCCGGGGAACCCCATGTTTTTAGTTACTGTAACTTCTCAAATACTTAACTACTTTAAGGCTCCAACTACTCCTATGCTACACAGTTCAAAAAAACCTTCAGGGTTCCCCATGATTTTAACTTAAAATGTGTGTCAATTATAAAACTTAATACTATTTCATTTTAAAAAATACTTATGGAGCACCTACTATGCACTAGAAATTGAAGACATACAAAGGTGACCAAGAAAGATGGAACGGATCTTCCATTTCCACATCTGTTTTCTTAAACATGCATACACGTAATTTTTAATCAAGTGTATATTTCCTCCTATACCCTCTAGTTCTCGACTCCTTCAACTGTCTCACTCTTGAGCTTCTCTTTCTTGGCATCTGATGACACAGTTCTCCCCTATTTTTCTTCTTTTATTAACACTTTTCCTCCACCTTCCCTTAAATAAGTGTTGACCTGGTTGGTGCTCTTTGTAACCCACCTGTTTCATAGCCTTTACTTGGGAAACATCATCTGAATCATCTATACCCTTAGCTCTGACTATCAGCTATGCTGCTCACATCTAGTCCTTTACCTCCAGCACTGGTTCTTTCATTCAGCCGTGAAGTCAAAGTTTCAACCAGCTCGCGGACATGTCTACACTGGCAGAGACTGTCAGCTCAAACACTACATACGAAAGGACAAATTAATTCTTACCCTCTCAAATCCATTCTTTTAGCCCACACTGTATAGTTTAGAAAATGTTAAGTTAACTTGCCCAAAGTGATAGGACCTAAACCCTGGCATTCTGACTGCAGAACTCCCAGTGTGAAGCATCTGATCTATATCCAATGATCAAGTTCTCATTTCTATACCCTTAAATCCCTTGGATTTATTTACTGAATAAAATCTGTAATCAGTGATCACCAATACAGCTTACTTCAGACCCTGCCCCTCTTACATGAGCTACAAGAACAATAATTCCTACTTAATTAAACCAATATTTCTCATTGTCCCTTTTTTTAAAAGTATATTTATTTATTTTGAGAAAGAGGGAGAGTACAAAGGGGGTGGGCCAAAGAGAGAGGGAGAGAGAGAGAGAAATCCCAAGCAGGCTCTGCACTGACAGCATGGAGCCCGACGTGGGGCTTGAACTCACGAACCGTGAGATCATGACCTGAGCCAAAACCAAGAGTTGTATGCTTAACTGACTGAGCCCCCCAGGCGCCCCTCTCACTGTTCCTTTTTAATCACTGGTCATAGCTGAAATAAAAAGATGGATGACATTACCTCCTCACCAAAAACTGTCCGAGTATGAAGCAATGTCAAAATTTCTCTTCGTAGACGTTCACAGCCCTCTACACTGACTTTAACCTACTCCTGGCCTCCCTCCCCCACTCACATCAGCCTCTTTTCCTACTGTAACCTTCCGTTTATCACGTGTTCTGGCCTCAATGGCCTGTCTGATGGCTCTGCACCACTCAGAAGCTTTACATCTCTGCCTAGGTAACACCCACTCAATTCCCCTACAGTTACTGAATTGCTTCCCGTTTTCAAGGCATTTGTTTTTTAAATTAAAAACCTTCATTAATGTTTATTTTTGAGAGAGAGAGAGAAACACACAGTGCAAGCAGGAGTTGGGGAACAGAGAGGGAGGGAGGGAGACACAGAACCTGAAATAGGCTCCAGGCTCTGAGGTGCCAGCACAGAGCCTGAAGCGGGGCTCGAACTCACAGACCGTGAGATCATAACCTGAGCCAAAGTTTGACGGTTAACCTAAACGACTGAGCCACCCAGACACCCCTCAAGGCAATTTTATGACGCGTTTCCTGACTCCCTCTTCTCTGTTACATTCCTATTTCTCTAGTTACCACTTTCCTCGGTGTTAAGACAGAGACTGGCAAACCTCTTCGGTAAAGGGCCAGGCACAGAGATTTTAGGCCTTGTGAACCACAAACAGTCTCTAACTCGTACTTTTCTTCTTTCTCCCTTTATAACCACCCTTCAAAAATGAAAGAAATAGTCTTTGCTTGCAGACTGCATCAGACTAGACTGTTGGCCAGATTTGACCAGCGACCTGTCATTTGCTGACCCTGGACATAAGAGACAGGTGACAGAACACTTGTCACCAAAACTCTGAACCACTTAAAGGCAGTAATACCTCTTTCAGCTTCTTCCTAGCAAAGTACTTAAATACATAGATTTATCAAGTAAAAAAAAGAGATTCTTTACAATTTTCTTTGTTTTGTTACTCAAGCAATAATGACCAAAGGAGTAAGAACAGATTTTATAAGCATATAGGAACAGAGGTAATATCAAAGATGATCAGATAGGACTATAGTTTAAATTGTTTTGAACTAAACATCCTTCACTGCAAATATAAAAATGTAGTTTGATTTTCTTATATCTGCTGTCTTGCAAAAATTGTTTGAGATGGTTTTTGAATAAAGTAAATCAAACCAACAAAATTTTAAAGCAGTTAAGAAATTGAGATCAGGAAAAGAATATGAATTCAAAACAGATGGGTACATGCATCATACTAGCATATACAATATGGTACTTAAAAATGTCTTTAAAGTCATTTCTAAAGCTTATTTTTAATTGTAGTTGACATACAATATTATATTAGTTTCAGGCATACAAGCTAGTGATGTGACATCACAAAATGCTCACGATAGTTATGACCTGTCACCATACAAAGGTAAACGATATCATGATTATGTTCTCTACGTTGTACTTGACATCCCTGTGACTTATTTAAAGTTCAAGTTGGTACCTCTTAATCCCTTTCAATCTATTTTGCCCATCTCCCTCCCCTCTGGCAACCATTAATTAGTTTTCTGTATTTATGAATGTTTGTTCATTTGTTTTATTCTTAGGCTCCACATGTAAGCGAAATCACATAGTATTATTCTTCAATTTTTTCTGTAGTATCTATATATTTATGTATTTATTTCTTTATTTATGTAAGTTAAGTAAGTAAGTAAGTAATCTCTATACTCAACATGGGGCTCAAACTCACGCCCGAGATCAAGAGTCACGTGCCCTTCTGACTAAGCCAGCCAGGCGCCCCTGACTCTTCACAATTTTCTTAAACATCAAACGTACAAATCATGTTTTCGTTGTCTTTAGTATTGATGGTGATCCCGATGGTATTAAAACCAGCAGAAATCACAAGACAGAGAAAGACTGACAGGCTGACCTGGTGTGGCTGTTTATTCTGTCCCAAACACTCTAATGAATTCTACTCATGTGGATCTGCCTCATTTAATCCTCACAATGGCATGGGGTCGACATCATCAGCGGTACTAACATATACACACACTGACGTGCAGAGCAGTGTAAATTGCCCAAGTAGAACAGTCAAGTGGCAGTTGTGGGACTCTAGCAAAGGCCTGGTTCCAGACTCCATTCTCTCTGAAAGTGAGGCAACGAGTGGCCCAAAGAAACCAAAGCTTAAAAGGAGAAATCTGGAAAACACGGGTGGTTGTAATGGTCATTTCTTTTTCCTTGTAGGACACGAGATGAAAAAGTTTACTAAGGTTTCCAGAAGGCAAGAAATTTGTGACAACTAAGTTTTGCACCAGAATTAAGAATTTAACATAATATAAAACTATACTAAATTAGTTTTTTCTCAAAACTTACCTCCTTACAGGAACTGATTTTGATGTGCAATTGCTTGTGATTAAAGGTATAAGTCTGGGTACATGAGTATGCTGAAAAAGATGTTTTAGAAAAGGTTGAGAAATATAGTCCGCTTCACATAATCTCTTCTATTTGCCTTACAACCAAGTATTTAGATATATTAGAACAGAACAAAAAGACCATAAAATGAGATCTGGAAAGAAATCAAACCTGTCAAACAGTTTCCCCCACTTAAATAACAGTAATGACGATATAGTTTCAGAAGGACAGGTGTGGCTGTAATACTACCTAAGAGAAGTTAATTGTGTAACTGCAAAGAACTGTCGGGGCAGTGTGTTTGGGGGCGGGAGCCCTAGCAGGACTGGGCTTGCATCTGCCAAACTCTCTGAAGTGCCACAGCTACGGCCGGTGGAAGAGAATAATTAGTAGGCCATCAAAGCGAGTAACCAGAGTGAGCCTGCAACCCTACCTGCTGGGAATGCACTCGGAAATGGTGATTTTAATGGAAGTTTCACTGTGGCTAAACCACAGCTGTCTAGAATTCAGGTAAAGTTCAACAGATATAATGTTTTGATTTCTATTTGTAATTTTACATTCCTCTAGTGAAGTGAACACTAAAAAGTACACAATAGACAGAAGGATAAAATAGTAACCTAAGCAGACATATTTGATGCTTCACATACCCTATTTTTTCTTCTGAGCTAATGGTACAGGCCAGGTTACCTAGGAAACCAGCTCTGAGATGAAGTCTAGCATGTAGGATACTACCAAGTGCCCTTGGGATCAACGCCTGTGGAAGGAGGGCAAAGGAGGCAGGGGTGGGCCGAGGAAGAAATGCATCTGTGCTTGGGCCTTAGGATCTCTTCGCTAAAAGCCATTAGGGAGATCTGGAGTTCAAATGGCCCTTCAGAGCAGCTCGAATTGGTTCCGAACGGCCCCAACGTCAACTTCCACATCAACCAGTTGTCGCATGTGGGCCATAATGGGAAGGGGCGAGACCCTGGGGAACGCAGCTCTCTGCAGAAGTGCTTCCGGTATTGGAAAAACCAGTCTTTCACCGAAGAGGAGTGTGTGTGGCACATCTGTGAGCTAGAGTGAACTCAACCAAAATAAAAGAGCCAACTTTGTTCAGCTGCTTCAGAGGGAGGCTACCTACAGACCTGAAGTTGCTCCAATGAGAAGCGCACAAGGGAGTGCTGACCTGTGGGCTACTGAACTTACACTCCGCATAGAAGGGCCCTGTGGACGTGCTCCCTACAGCGCCCAGAAGAGCCTATTCCCAAACACTGCCACGGACCCCGAGCCCAAGGAGACTCTCCAGCCGCAACACACCGCGTAGGTCTTACCTACCATCCTCTTCTTCCCTTCATAACCTCCCCAAACCCTACTGCTGATGAACACGATTCAACACAGTGGCACGTACGGAGAGATACACTGGCCTAACTATTGCTATGTCACATTCAGGGAGAGCTGTACCCAAGGAAAATAAAAAGTGAACGTTACAATTACAGACGAAGCGTTCAACCAAACACCAAGTCGGACAATTCAGGTTTTAGTTTAGGAATGCAAGCTGACAACCGAAAAATAAAAACCTTCTTTAGAATTAAAAAAAGAATTAGAAGTCAAAGACAGCAATCTAAGGAAGGAGTCTTCTGGGAGACAGACAAAATACAGAAAATAGGAAATAACATGAAACAACAAAACCACCTGATTTGTATTTTCAGTGAGATGACAGGGTAGTGTATCAATAACATTAAACAAGCTTATGAAAAATAAGAAGTTGGAAAACAATGTATGATGTATAAGGCCTCAGAATGGCAGCATGGGTATTGTCACATAAGTAGAATTTAAAGGAATTTTTCTTGAGAACATACACCTGTAAGGCAAAAAACAAAAAAATTATCCAAGAAATGATAAATGATACTGAAGGTTCCAAAACTGTATAACAAGAGTAACAGGAAAAAAAAAAAAACAAACCCAAAAACCTAGCAAAGAAAACAGAAGCAATAAATAACTGATCCACAAAAATTAATACAACTTAAGGAAAATTCATCTTCATCAGAAACTCTTGTACACTGTGGAAGGGAAGCACTAGAGAAGTTCGAAGTCTCTGCTGGAGGAAAACTCCTAACACCTGGAAAGCTTCCGCAAGTCTTTAGTTTTGCTTTTCTAGGAAAGAAACAAGTGGGATCTCAGTTCTTAGAGACACAATAAAAAGTGAAAATAATTCTGAATGAAAGGTAAATAATTCTGAGAAAAAAGGAATATGAACCTGAAGTCCAACTTTTTAGCTCTGTTAGGGTAAAGAAAAGTCATTTTAAAATATGCAAAAGTAAACATACATGAAAATTGAGAACACACTAAACCAAACAGAAATTACTCAGAACCAACTAAAAAGTGGGTGGTAAGAGCCAATGGCCAGGAGAGAAAGAAGTAAAAAAACTGCAATTTCCAACTGCTGGACATGAAAATGTTTTTATTCAATTTAACGTTTGAGGGGAAAATGACATGAATTAGACAAAAGGTAGTCTTTTTAAAAGGTGGGGGAAGCAAAACAGGTTCTATTCCTGACACTGATAAAGAATAAGGAACTTCTAAGAAAATAAGAAACAGGTATGAAAAAGCACAATGAACAGAAAACAGAAATTACAGGAAGAAACGCTATTTCAAAACGGTAATAGTAAAAAACTTTGACCACACATAAAATAAAGTAAGAACTGTTAGGAAACTGAAATTGACAAAAAACAGAATCAGAATTTTTTAGATAAATTACCTTTTTAAAAAATGAGACCATGAAGAATTGGAATAATAGAAAATATCAAGTTGGATTTAGACATGAACAAAGTACTTTATAAGCAAATTCCGTAGTTTGCAAGTACTAAAAGACCACCTATATAAATTTATGATGTACTGAGACACAAATAAAATTTAAGGCATTCACTGAAGAAGAAACTGTGTGATCAAATTCCCTAGTTAGAATGTAATGAAATTATGAACTAAGGACAAGAGCAACAAAAGAACCATCTGAAAACGAAGTATCATCATGTAACTCAAAGAGGATGTTGAAATGGAAATTACAAGTGATAAAGAAATATAAAGAGAATGTGGTAAATGTAAATGATTCATGCCAAAATCCAAGAAAACCTACAGCCTTATCATATTACAAAACAAAAACTGTAACAAATTATCTAAGGACATACTACAAAGATCTAAGGGGGGAAAAGGAGCCAAAGCAGGTCAAAGAAAGGAATTAAGAAACTTATAGGAACTAAAAAGTTAGAAAAAACTGAAGAACATCGCTGGAACCAACAAAACTAAAATTTGAGGCTTATAAAAGAAACAATGCCTCTGGCAAGTTAAAAAAGAAAAAAAAAAGAAAATTAGTATTAAAACAAGAAAAAATGGTACAGAACCACAGTGCTACAGAGGCATTATTTTTTTAACTTAAGAGAAGACAGTATACCACATCGTGCTGAAGATTCTTAAACTCTATATGAAAAGAATATTCTAAGAAAATACAAATAACCAACAATTCAAAGTGAAATGCAAAAGGGCCCAGGGTCTAAAACATTTGAAAAATTATTATAGAACTTCCAAGGTCAGCAAGCCCTAACAATAGAATAATGTAATAATAAAATATATAAAATAAGAAAAGTACAGGAAATTCTAAAAAGACTCATATATTAAAATGAATGCCAAAATCTGAAGTATTAGCCAAATGAATCCAGCAGTATCGTAACAAACAACGGCCAAGCAGAATCCAGTTCAATGAATGTCCAATGGATAACTAAAAAGAGAACCATTTCTAAAGATATTACATAGAAGCTGGTAAGATTTCACATCTATTCCTGATCAAAATTTAGCAAAATACGAACAGAAGGAAGTTCCCCTAACCTAACATAGAGTATCCAAAGAAATCTGCACCAAACATTGTATTTAAAGTACTCCCATTAGACTCAAGACAAAACAAAGACCTCAATAATTTCTGTTATTTTTCTGGATTTAGAGAACCTTAAAAAAATATTAAAACAGAAAAAACGGACCATCTTCAAAGATAAATTCATAGCTTTTTAAATAGCCATTTGATTTTACCGCTGAAAAAACCTTCTGGTGCAGCAACATCAGAAAGAAATTTCATTCCTTTAATAGGAAAGAATAAACTGACCAAAGAAACTGAATAGGAGCTCAGGAAACAAACCCATACGCTTAATGGAAATTTACTATATGAAAATGCTGCCGTTGCAAAAAAGACTGAATTATACATGCCACTGAGTCAACTCATTTTGTATTTGGGGGGAAAATCATGTTAGATATCTGTATTTCACACAGAAACAAAATCCAGTTAGATTTAAACATAACAAACAAAATTATAAAAATGTTAAACTGGATATTTTTATAATTGTGAAATAGGGGAAGTCATTTTAACTATAACAAAAACCACAAAAGGAACATTGTCTCAATACATAAAAATTTAAAGGTTCTCTATATAACAAACAATAGTTTAAACAACATTTGAAGAACTGACAGACCGGTAGAAAACAGTACCTGCAACATATGTAAAACATATGTAACACAGAATCAATATACTTATGATATATAAAAAAGACCTTAGAAATCAGTGAGGAGAAACTGTACCAAGAGTATAAACTGGGCAATCCATAGAAGAATTCTGAAAGGAAAAAAAAGTAGCCAATGTCTCTAATAATCTAAGAAATGCAAAGTACAGAATATGAAATAATATTCCCATGTATTAAATTAGAAGACCTGTAAGTGACTGATAATACACAATGTTGGTAAAGGATGGAAAGAAAGGACTCCATAAAGATGACTTAATGTCAATGCCTTTTAACAGAGAACAATCTAGACGTTAAGAAGAATGAAACGTACAGACAAGAGAAGGTGCCCAAGTTCATGAAGTTGAAAAAACCAAGTGAGAAAGTATTATTTATATATAGGTAAAATATAAACATAGGTTTATATTTTGTACTAAATACTGTTTGTATAGGCATAGAACAGACGTTTGCAAAAGTATATACTGAATGGCTAGACTGATTAATGGTAGAAGAGAATTCAAGACGGGAGATTTATTTTTTTTAACTGTTCTTTTGGGGGCACCTTCAAGATATTGAAGATGAGAAATATTAAGAATTTGCCTATCATACCACTGCCTATAACAGTTTTACTGTTTGATATCTGCCCGTTACTACCTGTAACGTAATTACACATACACCTAAGTACATGCACATGTGTATATCACATTCTGTATGCAAGCGTATTTACTTCAAAATCTTCTGTATTATTTAAATGTTCTATATAACTGTAATAAGCACGTATTGCTTTTATTTCATAAATCAGTGAGTAAATAAGTAAATAAATAAAAATGCCAACGACTTATTTAAGTATGTTGAAAAAGAGGGAGGGGAGGAGAGAGGGAGGAAGACAGAAGAACCTACCCGAATGATGAACCTGATAGCCGCACATCCAGAAGTTGCCATGACTTTTGCACTATTGGGGACGAGATTAAAAAGCGTAGGTACAATGGCTTCAGCGCCATGATCAAACTTGTTTCCCAAAACTGTTGAAAGATGTCTACAAAGGAAGACCAAAGAATGTTGTTTTGTTTTTAAGTTAATGGTAAGTATAGGTAGAATCAGATACTTGAAAAATATTCTCGTTGAATTAACTTAAAATTTTTATTTTAAACAGTTCGAACAGCAGAAAAGCAAAAGAGAAAGGGAAGTGCAAATATTACTCATTTCCCTCTTTTCCCCCCTTTCAACTGTCCAGTCCAAAGCTGCAATCTGGCATTTTACTCTCTCTTTACAATGCAAAGAGAAGCCATCTGATCTCAGAATTTAACCATTATCTTGACAGGTAAAAACATTCAGCCCTGATTGTCCTGACCTTTATTAGTCTTCATCCATCAAGTATTTTTATTCTGACGCTCCGATATCGATCTTAAATTCAACATCTGTTCAAAATCTTACGCAATCACTACTCCTCAAGGCAGCCCCTATTTCTATTAATGGTACTACCACTATTTTAGTCAGCAATACTCCACCTTTGGGGTAGGGTTTCAGAATTTTTGACTGAAGATACACCTCTACTACACGCCAGTTAGCTGGGTGACCCAAAGGACATCTGTCTTCTCTTTCCAATTCTGCAGTTAAACAACGAAATTCAGCCTTTAATTGCGTGATTTAGTCAGGACACTTAGAAAGGATGTTGTAATCACGCACAGTTCTCACAATGCTTGCAGTGTTGGCTCTTTTCTGTGTATCTTATTTAGAATACACTGTTGGGATACAGTTAGCTCCAAACCTCAGGCTCTTGATTCAAAGAGGAACTCTGACTCAGGCTTATTTACTAGTGTTCAGTTATACTTTCAGTTTTCGAATGTCTAGACTTGTGGGCAAAAAAAGGAACCTCAAACCAGAAGCAAGCAAACAGATAGTGTGGTCGTCCCTTAAAAAGGGAGTTTTGTTCCGGAAGGCTGGTGAGGCACTTGGGAATCAGTGTGATCTTTATCAGTCTATTGGAAGGAGCCTTGTTTTGGAACTACTTTAGTGCCATCCCCATACAACGGCCTCTCTGGGACCGCTACCAAATGTCCTGGGTGTTCAACTGGGTTTCTGCATCCTACTCCTCGGAACTTGAATCTCTGCAGCCCACATGAGCTCTGGGAACTGTTGTCTGCCTTCTAGCTCCCAGCAACAGTTCTTTCCCAACCTCAGGGAGCTGCCCCTGTCACACGCGCAGATCAGCATCAGGCGAGACTCATGGGACCCAGCTGGCACAGCTCCATCTCTAGAGCTCTCTTCCGTTTCTCTCCCTACTCTCCCGGATTCTGCATCGCGAGTGGTGACCACTCCAGCCTTCCACAACTCCCCCGTCTCTGTTTCTTCTTCAACTCAATGGAAGGGTCTTGCTCTGCTTGGTTTCCTTCTTCCTTCTCCAAGGTCCAGAAAGTGTCTCTTGGTCACCCTGCGCTGATCATACTGCTCAACGGATTGGTTTCTTTCCAGAATCAGAGTCCTGCTCTGTCCACTGTCCACCATCTATGAGCAGCTGTTCTACACGTTTCGTCCACGTTCCTCCGGGACACCTAGTCCTGTACCAGCTCTGTTGCATCATCAGCTAGAAGCAGAGCTCTCGCCACGAAATATTTTTGAAGGTTCTGTTTTGTAGATTTTTGTTTTCCTTTTTATTATTGCTTTTAAGAGACACTAAGTTATTTTGTACATTGACTTGCATCTGGCATCTTGCTGTCGTCCCTTAATTATAATAATTTACCTACACATTCTTGTGGTTTTCTGCATGGATAATTGTATCATCTGTTAATAATGTCAGTTTTGTTCCTTTTCTAGCAATCCTCACAGTTTTTATTTCCTGGGCTTTTCCTCCACTGCTGTGACCAGGACAGAATTCTGATTAGAAATATTAAGAGTAGACATCTTTGTGTTCCCTATCTTCAAAGGAATGTTTATACAACGACAGTACTCATATCAGAAGTAGAGGCAAAAGAAATGTAACTGTCATACCATACTAGAATTTTGGGAGAATATTAACATACGGAATAAACTTAGATATTGATAAGTTAATGACACGCTACAATTCCAGAATAATTGTTAAAATTTCAGAACTGGAAATCCAAGTCAGCAAATCCAAATCAGTAAAGAGAAAACTGAATAGTTCTCAGACCCGTTCATTTTCTTCTTACACACTCAGTGATCAAAAATGAACCGGTGGGCTTTTAGATATATAAGCACATTTTAACGTTTTTGTTAAGAAAGATTAAAAAAGAAAGAAGGAAAGGAAAGGAAAGGAAAGGAAAGAAAAGGAAAGGAAAGGAAAGGAAAGGAAAGGAAAGGAAAGAAAAGGAAAGGAAAGGAAAGGAAGAAAGAAAGAAAGAAAGAAAGAAAGAAAGAAAGAAGAAGGAAAGAAGGAAAGAAGGAAAGAAGGAAAGAAGGAATGAAATCACACAAACAGAATCCTTATTTATAATAAAAATTATTTTTGGATCACATACATGCTGTTTCTGGGTTATCCTGCTACTGCTTTACTTAATGAGCACTGAATCACTGAGTACTAAATTTACTCATAAAAAATACAAATCCAAAAAGAACATACTTACGCTACAGTAATGCAAGCTTCTCTAACCACTTGGGATCTAAGATCCTTTGCCGAAAGTTTAAGCGCTCCATCCAACAAGCGTAAATGTTGGAAGAAGCAGTCATATTGTGCAGCTCCAGCAACAAGCAGTGATCGAATTTTCTTAAGCTAAAGTAAAGAGAATTTTCATCATTGACATAAACAGTGTCAGTGCAAAAAAGAAAAAAAAAGTTACCAAAACTTCATTATTTAAACAAAATTTAAAAAATAACATTTCAGTATATTTGTATAACTACATTCAGACCTTTTACCAGCATTAAATGTATTTTATAAACATGCAAACCACAAAAAGCTTTCTGGAAAAGAACATTATATATAGATTTAGTTATAAACATAATGGACATACATGATGTATGAATAGGTAAGTAAATCTTAAAGTTTTAAGGGAGTCTTTTTATTGTGTAAAATACACATTAACATAAAATTATTTCAAACATTTTAAAGCATACAATTCAGTGGCATTAAGTGCAGTCAAACCGGGAAACATCACCACTACCTCCCAAGGAGATTATTTTTAAAAGAGCCAGATCTGCAACCTGCACTCACCCATAAGCAAAAGTACAGAATCCAATGGACCAACTACTGTGCCAGCTTCGTATTTCAACACGGTCACAGGTACTTTGTGAAAGAAATAGCTCTTTCTCCCTGTTTCTAACCTTTAGCATGACTTTTTAATACAGGATTGACAAATGTGTTCCATGCTAGCACCCGACATACCTAATAAAATCACATAATCAAAACATATCCACCAGTGCACATCTGTGCCCACACATAATGAGAAGCTAAAAGTTTACCCATCATCTCCATTATGTATAATTTCACAGTAAACTCTGAGGTTCTCTAAAATTCTAAGAGATCTTTATAAATCAGACGGATTAACAATGAAAAAGGTACAAAAGATACTATAATAAGTACAAAAAAATCTGAAAGAATAGTTACGTAATCTTAAAGCACATAACGAAGGGAGACTATCATTGAAGTCAGAAGACACCTAAGCAAGAGTAACTAAAAACAAAAATCACAATACGGTACGAAAAAATTACTTGTAACACAGGAGTACAATACACAAAGAATGACAATAAAGTGAGACAAAGACAAATAACCCAATATTAAATTGAGCCAAATAAATACATGAAAATGTGCTCACCCTTACTAGAGATAAGCAAATGCTAATTACAATAAAGACACTTCATTTTTCTTCATCAGACTAGCAAAACTTAAAGACTTCACTGCATCCAGTATGAGAAAGAAAACAGACGCTCTTATTGTAAGGAAGATTACGAGCTACTGACACCTTTGTTCAAAACATTCTGGCAATATCTACTAAAATAAAATTGTAACTATTCTTTACCCAACAACCTCACTTTAAAAAACTTAGCCTACAAAAATAGAACACCAGTGTTATAAATGTGTATAAGGATGTTTATTGCAATGCTGTCAAAATAGCAAAAAAGAAAAAGCAACTGGTAAGTGCATCGAATGGGAAATGGGTTAGTAAATTACATGGTATCTTGCAACTAAGGAATATATGTACATATTGATCTGCGTTCAATAAATATCTGAGCAACTATTATATGCTTGGCACCTATAGCAAATGTACTGAATGGGCACAATTTATGAAAGTGAATGAAAATAAGTTATTAAGTAATATATCTAGTATGATCTCTATTTTTATAAAAGGAGTGGGGAGGGGGCTGTTTATTTTCTCATACATATACAGAGAAGAGGGTATACTCCAAAATGAAAACATTTGTTTCCCCAATACGAAGTAAACTATTAACTTTTTCCTTATAAAACTTCTGTACTGTTTCACTTACTAAAATGAGCCTATGTCACTTTTCTAATTAAAAAAATTAGGGGCTCCTGGGTGGCTCAGTCGGTTAAGCCTCCGACTTCGGCTCAGGTCATGATCTTGCGGTTTGTGGGTTCGAGCCCCGCGTCGGGCTCTGTGCTGACAGCTTGGAGCCTGGAGCCTGGAGCCTGCTTGGGATTCTGTGTCTCCCTCTCTCTGCCCCTCCCCTGCTCGCACTCTGTCTCTCTCTCTTTCAAAAATAAACAAACATTACAAAAAAACTTTTTTTTAAATTAAAAGACCATCTATATGTTTCCAAAAGGGCTGTTTCAAAGTAAAAGAAAAACACTCATTTTTTTAAAAAAGTAATCTCACCCAAAGCAGGGCTTGAACTCACAACTCCTTGGACTCCCGACCCCAAGGATTAAGCATTGTATGCTCCAATGACTGAGCCAGCCAGGCACCCCAACAGGAAACTCTTAAGTACCAAGTTTGTGTTTTATATTGACAACATTTAATTTGTCCTGTTTCTCCACAGATGCCCTATGATACAGGTCGTCCTGTCTCATACTAATCTCAGAGCTGAAGACAGAATAATGAGCCATATTTAACAAAGATGGGACACATTTTCTGTTAAACTACTTTAATACTTTAAAATATGTAAACTTCCTATTAAAGAGAAGCTAACATTCTTTTGTTTGTAGCATCCTCAAGGCCAATTTTCAGAAAGCCATATGCGATTTATTAACGAAAGTGGAGACTGAGAACAGGCTGCTCTCCAAGTGGAAGACTTCAGATGGAACCCTTTCTCTGGCTTTTTGGGGGTACTGAGGTACTTATTTGGAATCTCAGATGTAAATCTGACAAATTTACAAATTTTAACATATACAGTCCTTTGTCAATGTAGATGTTATTTTAAAAATATTTATCAAATATTTTATTAAGGAATTTAGGCTAAATAAAATATTCTTTTTCAAAATTAGATTTATTTATTTACTAAAAAAAAATTTTTTTTTAACATTTATTCACCTTTGAGAGACAGGGAGTGAGCAGGGGAGGGGCAGAGAGAGAGAGAGAGAGAGAGAGAGAGAAAGAGAGAGAGACACAGAACCCGAAGCAGGCTCCAGGTTCCAAGCTGTCAGCACAGAGCCTGACGTGGGGCTCGAACCCTCGAACCGCGAGACCCTGACCTGAGCTGAAGTCGGACGCTTAACCGACTGAGCCACCCAGGCGCCCCTAGGTTTATTTATTTATTTTGAGAGACAGAGAGAGAGAGAGAATGCATGCAAGTGGGGAAGGGGCAGAGAGAGAGGGAGAGAGACAGAGACTCCCAAGCAGGCTCCAAGCTGCCAGCGCAGAGCCTGACGCGGGGCTTGAACCCATGTACCGTGAGATCATGACTCGAGCTGAAATCAAGAGTTGGATACTTAACTGACCGAGCCACCTAGGTGCCCCCTAAATAAAATATTCTTTTTAAAAAGTTTTTAAAAAATATTTATTTTTGAGAGAGAGACAGAATACAGTGGGGGAGGAGCAGAGAGAGAGGGAGACATAGAAACCCTTCGAAGTAGGCTCCAGGCTCCGAGCCGTCAGCACAGAGCCCGACGTGGGGCTCGAACCCACGAACCGTGAGATCATGACCTGAGCTGAAGTCCAGCTTAACCGAATGAACCACCAGGCTCCCCTAAATAAAATATTCTTAAGCATATGAGACTTTTTTCTTTTCAAATCATGGGTGAAAAATATTTATTGTACTCAGATGTATACGAGGAAAGAAAGCAAGCCAGACAAACATACTGTCATCGACTTCTGTCAATACTATGTGACTATCGGGCATGCAGGCAAAGCGACCTGCTTTACTGGAAGCCCTTCTACGAGCTGAGGACACTGCTGAGGAACAACTACGTTCGCCACAGCCCACAGAGCCACTGCCCTGGGACATCAGTGAAGCTCACATTTTCCTGGTCAGACAAGAGGCGGCACATGGAGGGAGACAAACAAACGTGTGAGCCAGGCTCCACTGCACTGATCAGCACGAACAATGAAAACTAACCCTACCTAAGCGAATTCCGATCACCTCAAAGTATTTTCCAGAAAGAAATGTTAGCTAGCAAACTCTTTCATAAGCAAATACTATGTGGTAATATGGCCCAACGTCCATGTCTTTGGAACAGTGAAAAAAAGAGGAAAGGGGTCAGAAAACAAAAAATAAAACTTACTGCATTGGCACGCTGATCCCAGTCATGTTTGTCATCTGACAATATTTCCCTGATTTTATTTAATGTTTCTTCAAGTTCTCGGCTAGAATAGATCTTAAAGATACAAAAGTATACCATTAGTATTTCTTGCCATGAAGCAAAATCAAAACTGTGCCCCGATATTTACAATAATCTTTCAAGTAATAAGGTTAATTCTCATTCTAGTACCGTTTTATTTTTAAATAAAACGCTATGTAATTTATTTTGTATGGCAGTACTTAGCGGCAGTGTTACTGCTCCCATCTTATTTATTTTAATTTACATCCAGGTTAGTTATATAGTGGAATAATGATTTCAGGAAGATTCCAGTGATTCATCCCCCGTGTATAACACCCAGTGCTCATCCCAACAAGTGTCTTCCTTAGTGCCCCTTACCCATGTAGCCCACCCCCCACCCCAACCCCTCCGGCAACCCTGTTTGTTCTCTGTACTTAAGAGTCTCTTATGTTTTGTCCTTGTTTTTATATTATTTTTGCTTCCCTTCCCTTATGTTCATCTCTTTTGTATCTTAAATTCCACATGGGTGAAGTCGCACGATATTTGTCTTTCTCTAATTTCGCTTAGCATAACACCCTCTAGTTCCATCCACGTAGTTGCAAATGGCAAGATTTCATTCTTTTTGATTGCCGAGTAACACTCCATTGTATATATATATACCACATCTTCTTTATCCATTCATCCATCGATGGACATGTGGGCTCTTTCCATACTTTGGCTATTGTGGATAGTGCTATCAACATGGGGGTGCCTGTGTCCCTTCGAAACAGCACACCTGGATCCCTTGGACAAATGCCTAGTAGTGCAATTGCTGGGTCAGAGGGGAGTTCTATTTTTAGTTTTTTGAGGAACCTCCATACTGTTTTCCAGAGTGACTGCACTTGTTTGCATTCCCACCAGCAGTGCAAAAGAGAGCCTCTTTCTCCGCATCCTTGCCAACATCTGTTGTCTCCTGTGTCGTTAACGATAGCCATTCTGACAGGTGTGAGGTGGTATCTCATTGGGGTTTTGGTTTGTATTTCCCTGATGATGAGTGATGTGGAGCATCTTTTCATGTGTCTGTTGGCCACCTTCTAGTACCATTTTTAGTGGAAAATGGAAATACATTATAGACAATAAAGTAAAATCCTTTGTCTTCCTTATCTGTTACCCTTATGCTATTTCTCTGCTCATGAGTAACTTCAGATATATTCTTAAGATGGTTTGTTTTTAAAAACAAGATGCAAATATCCTAAGAAGTAATAAAAGCCCAATTCCCCAAAACGACTTCAGGTATGTATCTACTGCGTTCATATCCTTATCATGATTCACCACTGCAGAAGGACACGGTTTAGGTTAGCTCCCCCACACGGTAACCAGGAGAGCTACAGGCTTCGTCTCCTCAGGAGCCAACCATTTGCCAAACACCGTTATCCTCTCATTCACTTAAATATTGACATAACAGGGATGCGCTTCGCTAGGCATGAAGGAGACTATGGTGAGCAAACAACAGGTCTTTGCCTTATAGAGCTTAGAATCTAACTACAAAGAGAAAAAAGAAATTTACCAAATTATACAAAATTGCAAATGGAAAAGTACTGCCAAACAGAATTACAGTTCCATGTCTATTCATACAGAACGGGAGGCTTGAACTAGTTAAAAGAGTCAAGTGTGAACAGAGAGCTAAAGGGTGAGGGGAGCATCCTCAGGCCAAGTAGGGAGATTAGCCTTCCCTAGAATGAAAAGAACACGCAAAGGCTCTGCGATAGAAGCACAGTAAAAGAAGGCCTAAGTACAGGAGGAAAAAGTGCAAAGGGGGCCAGGGGAACAGCCAATGACCCAACCAGAAGTCAACAGGTGCACATTATTTTTCCACATCACAAGGGTTCGGCGTGCGCATGCGATCTAAATCGGTTGAGTCAGAAGGACTCTCGCAAATTTTACGGCATCAACCAGAAAAGAGGCAGAGGGCAGTGCAGCCATGTTGCTGACCGCGAGCGAAGACGAGACGGAGGAATCCAGAAGCGAGAGATGGAAAGAAAAGGGGTCCTGGTGACATTGAGCATCACTGTGATACGATGCATTGCTCTGGAGTATAGTATCGGACAAGCACCGTCCTCAAGAGAGTCTTTCTCTTTCAGTAGCCATCACTTTCCCCTTTTGCTTGAAACAAAAGCCCCCAAAAACAAGAGTACAGAGGGGAGCAGGGCACGAGACAAGGGGAGGTAGGAGGGAGCCCAGATAACATTCCGTTAGAGGATTCTGAGCAGCGCTTTCTTGCCTCCCAATAGTCCTTCTGCCCAATTTCAGAGTAAAGGCAGGCCCCCCAGCCGCTCTTAATCTTACTAGGATACGATGCATTATCCTGGAGCACAATGTCAGACTTCCTCTCCCCCAACAAGGGAAACGGGGTCAACTCAAACATTTATTTCCGTGAGAGGGTACACGACTTTTCAAACATTCTCTCAGGAGACGATACAAGCAAAAGAACTCTGAATACTACTAAGTGAGAAATCCGACGCAGTAGGATTCCTCGATTTCTGACTTTTGCAAACCGGACTGATGGTGTCCACATACACAACACTGGAAGTGTAGACCTGTCAGGGGTCGACCGTGAGTCCCGTTTCGGACAGGCTGGGTCTGAGACGCCTCTGAGACCTCGAGAAGGACATGCCAGGTAAACATCAGCGGAGAACTTATTCTGGCGCTCATGAGAGATAAAAACCTGTGTGGGAGCTGAAGCCATGGGTGTGAAGAAGTGACTCAGTAAGAAAGTGGAAAGGAGAGGGCCCACCACTGACCCCTAAGGAATCCCCATATTCAACAGCCAGGTAGAGAATGGAATGCCCGTGAAGGAGACAGAGATGAAGTGGACAAAAAGGTAAGGGTGTAAAAACAAAACGAAACGAGTCAGAAGAAAGAAGAACAATGTATCACAAACAGCTTTGAGAAAAGCGGATGTAGTCGAACACTGCTCAAGGTAATGACTCAACTTTAGCCTCAGTGAAAAATCACTTGAAACTCTAATCGCACCAAGCAAATAACAGCTTGGTAATAATAAGCCCAGTGTTTTACTTACAGTAATTTAAGGGGAAAAGAACTTTGAGAAAGAGACCAAAATAACTCTATGGACAGGTGTATGAGCAGTAATCACAGGAAGTGCTTCTTCACTGGCGCCCTTACCTGAACAGAAGGGACATCGGTGAAAGCTTTTATAAAATCATCTTCATCCACTGCTCCAGCACCCCCTTCCTTAGAAGCACCTGCTAATTAAAAGGAGATGGATTTATTTCTTTAGTTTATTTGTTTTTTGAGAGAGAGAGAGAGAGAGAGAGAGTGCGCGTGCAAGCACAAGTGGGCAGGGGAGGGGCAGAGAGAGAGGGAGGGAGAGAATCCCAAGCAGGCTCCGTGCTGTCAGCTCAGGGCCTGATGCAGGGCTCAAACTCACGATCCATGAGATCATGGACCTGAGCCAAAATCAAAAGTCGGACACTCAACTGACTCAGCCACCTAGAAGCACCTAAAGTTTATTTTTATGCATTCTGGCACCAAGGAAAATATGGAAAATATAACTCTTTTGATATCAAAGAGGCATAATTTTGAGAGAAGTTCCATTTTGTAAGACAGCATTAAAATAAAATCAACATCTTTCAGAAAAGTCAAGGTACCTCACAGTAGTTGACTAATTCCTTATAAAGTAAGAGGGCAGGGGCGTCTGGATGGCTCAGTCGGTTAAGCATCTGACTTCAGCTCAGGTCATGATCTCGCGGCCTGTGAGTTCGAGCCCCGCATCGGGCTCTGGGCTGACAGCTCAGAGCCTGGAGCCTATTTCAGATGCTGTCTCTCCCTCTCTCTCTCTGTCCCTCCCCTGTTCATGCTCTCTCTCTGTCTCAAAAATAAACGTTAAAGAACAATTTAAAAAAATAAAATAAAATAAAATAAAATAAAATAAAATAAAATAAAATAAAATAAAGAGGGCAGGCTAGTCATAAAATGCAAATTATAAGAACCGAGCTCTCCCATCCTTATTCGATGCAACAGCAAGTACACAAGAAATACAGGTGAAAAGACAATCATTTAAAAAGGTAAACAGCAATTTTAATGACACCGAATATCAATAAATGATGGCAAATAAATGAGGCAGAGGGTCCATGTACGCAGCAGAGCCTAGGAAAGCAAGTGTGAAGGAAACGAGGTTCTTGAAATTAAATTTCAACAGGCAAACAGATCTCCCCTGACTGCACACAGACAATAAAAAAGTGAACTTAATAGGTAGTAGCTGTTTAAGAGCCAGTAACTGAACCACCGTCTTCCAGCTCCGGCTGTGCTCCTTCACATTCCGGGATGCTGGGCCTAGGATCGGGCAAACCACCTTTCTGCCAATTCTAAGGGTTTCCTGTCAAACTCTGCCAACAGGGGGAGCGGGGAGAATGGAAAGGGAACCAGGAGGGGCACCGGAGAGACTGGAAAGTGAAAGAAGGGAGCTGCTCCTTCTGGCTTCCTGCTTGTCTCAGTGAAACCCTAACAGCTCTGACAGGGCGCTCGTTTCAGTAGCAGCACTTGGCCCCCGTCAGCAGTTGTTCTAACCCTGACCAGGCCCACGGCGGGCGCGGGCGCCCGTGAGAGTAGCTCCTCACAGAGGTGTGAGCAGCAGCTCTGCAGGGCCCCACCTCCACGGTTTAGCAATCGTCACCTCGTTTTCCCTGCTTAGGAATAGGAGCTCTTGACTGTAATTACTACCTCCATGATGCTTTAGGGTCCTGTTTTTTCATTTTTAATTCACCAGGTCCATTTAATAATTCTTTATATTAAATTCTCTCTGTAAAAATACCGGTTGTGGGTTTCGTCTCTGGACTGAACCCTGATCGATGGAGGCAGTACTTAGTTTCTAACTCTATACATTTATTTCTTCATGGTGATAATTCGACACATTCAAATCGATTTCAACCACACCAAATGTACATCCTAAGAGACGATTAACTTAAAAAATCTATCCAATTAAAAAATTAAATAATAATATCTCCCAAGTTAAGTTTATCATCTACCGAGAGAAATATTAATACTTCAAAACTGGATTTCAAAAATTAACATTGTCCTTGGGGTGGCGGGGTGGCTCAGTCGGTTGAGCCCAACTTCGGCTCAGGTCATAATCTCGCGGTTCGCGGGTTCCAGCCCCACGCCGTGCTCTGTGCTGACAGCTCAGAGCCTGGAGCCCGCTTTCGATTCTGTGCCTCCCTCTCTCTCTGCCCTCCCCTGCTCACGCTCTGTTTCTCTCTCTCTCTCTCCCTCTCTCTCTCTCAAAAATAAACATACGTTAAAAAAATTTTATAAAAAATGAACATTGTCCTAATTAAAAAAAAAAAACCACTCAGGATTTCCCAGGGCAGGTAAGAAGCTCCTCATCTTTTTTTTTTTTTTTTTAATTTTTTTTTTCAACGTTTTTTATTTATTTTTGGGACAGAGAGAGACAGAGCATGAACGGGGGAAGGGCAGAGAGAGAGAGGGAGACACAGAATCGGAAACAGGCTCCAGGCTCCGAGCCCTGGTCAGCCCAGAGCCCGACGCGGGGCTCGAACTCACAGACCACGAGATCGTGACCTGGCTGAAGTCGGACGCTTAACCGACTGTGCCACCCAGGCGCCCCAAGAAGCTCCTCATCTTTAACAAAACAAACAAAACCCTTTGAAGCTATATCTTGTTGTGTGTGAGTTTTAAAGGGACTAGGAGGTGGACCACAGGACAGCGTAACAAAGCTGCAAGGCAATATAAAACTGCAAACGGAAAGCAATGACAATTTAACAAATTAAGAGAGGCATGAACGCATACTTGCTATAGAAAATTCAGCTATAAGAGTAAATAAATTAGTTATTCCCTAGATATTATAAAAAAATCAAGTAACAATAAAACTCTCAACCCTGTGCCCATGATCAGTCCTAGCAACTAACAGATTAACTGAAAAGCAGCTGAAGCAAAGAAACAAAAAATAAGATACCTAATCATACCATCTTAACATCTCATAACATTTACCAAATCAATCTCTTCATATGGGCTTCAATTTTTTTAAGTTTTTTTTTTTTTTTTTTAAGTCATCTCTACACCCAGTGTGGGGTTTGAACCCACGACCCCACAATCAAGAGTCACTCTCTCTCTTCCAACTGAGGCAGCCAGGCGCCCCTGAGTTTCATTGTGTTTAACAATGGGTCCCTGAGAGGAAAGCAGAAGCCTGGATTTTTATTATTTCTTCCCAATCTTTCACAGTTGTCTTGCCCAGCCTAGCCCACTGAAACAAATTTCTTTAGGGACTTGTCCTTATCAAGTAGTTCCTAAATATTCAACACAGTTTTAATAAAAACAGTTTTCTTTCCTCTTTCATTCAATATGGGTTGTTCACTTACATGCCACTTCCCGCAAAATACTTTGTTATAGTAACAAGAGGAAGCATTAGGCAAGTTTGAGAACAGTAATTGACTCCTGGAAAGTATACCTCTCAACTGGCAGAGGAGGCCTGTGCAGACGTCCCAGAGCAGAACCAGTTGACAACTTTGCTGTGCTCAAGTGTGGAAGACAGAATCCTACAGAGGACTGGAAGACGGAGGGGGAGAGCAGTATGAAGACTGCCTACAGCGTGCACGCAGTTTACGAAAGGTATCGTATGGAGAATAGAATGTAAACTCCAACACATCAACCCACCAGCTACAACACAGCATTAAAAACCTTCAAGGGAATGCAGAGCATCTGAACAAATCCCAAATGAGCCCAGAAAAACATGCCAGGGACTGAGGACGTACATAGGAAAAGTCTAACTTTAAACAAGTCACGATTCACTCAGATCGTAAAGCCTTTTATTACGCAGTGAGTTACGTCTTAGGAGTAGGGCCAAATAACCTGGTGGGGAGGGTGGGCGGAGTCGAAATTAAATGGCTTTGAAAGTCCCACGGAAGCTGCAGACGCAAAAGGCTACAGATATCACCGAATGTGGCCTGATGACCAGCTGAGATGTGACAATTAGGTCTCTAAACCTGGACACGGGCATTACAGAATTTCTCAAGCATGCGCACGGTTCTGAACAGCTGACCCCAACCTATCTCACTCTTACCTTTGAAACTCACTTTGTATAAGCAGAGCTACTGCCACTGGGAGCGGACTGGGTCCGTGAATAGTGTCAGGACGGAGGACGTGTGGATCTGGTCCTTGCTTATCTCTTGTATTATAAGTAAACCTTTTTACAATCCTAGTCCGCCTAATGCTTCCCTTCCCCTTGGTTTTGACTGGGTGGCCAACAAAACAGAAAAGGATCTCTGCATCGGGGAAAACTCTGTGGAACAAACTGTTTCACCTCACGATCACTATTCCATTTTCTGATGCAGCTTTAAAGTTCACCTAAACAAATGCTATCAGACATTTTTAGCACCAGCAAGGAGAATGAATACCATAGGCAGAGAGTCAGAACGGGTGATGGGTTCTAATGTCAAGTATTACTGCAGGGAAGGACAGCGAGCCTCCACACCGAGAGGAGGTACAGTGAGTCTGCAAGCAGGAGCACGAGCAGGGGCTGGAGGCCAATGCTGGCCTCCAACCTGACTGAGCTCTTTCAGATGTAACTGGGTCAACAATCACACCGGAACATACTGATAGGCCAAAACAACAGAACGGCTCTGCTCAGATGTCTACCCATGCTAAAACAGAGGTCACTACATTTTTTCTGGAATGGGCCAGACAGTAAGTATCTTAGACTTTGTGAGCCATATGGTTTCTGTTGCAATTACTCAACTCTGCCACTGTAGGAGAGCAGCCACAGACAATATGTAAAATGAATGCGTGGGGCCGTCTTCCAATAAAGCTCTATTTATGGACACTACAATTTAAATTTCATATAGTTTTCACATGTCACACAATCTTATTCTTCTTTTGAATATTTTTAATCATTTAAAATGTAAAAAAAAAAAAAACAAAAAAAAAGGCATTCCTAGCTCAGGCATAAAACAGAAACCAGTCGGCTGGACGTGCGTGGCCCGTGGGCTACAGTTTGCTGATCCCTGCTCTAGAACTCACTGTAAACTAGGTGATGCCCCTACTTGGATGGGGGCAGAGAGGGGGGATCAGAGGGTTCTGACATTCAGGGGGTAGCATGTTTCTAGTAAGCCAGAATGACTAGGGTAGGCACTCTCAGAAATTCCCAAATAGTACTTAAAGGCTGAAGTACAAAGAGAAAACTCATTCTACTTAGTCCTCAACTACCAATAAGATGAAGTGCTGAGTGCTGGATACAAAGGTGAGTGAGCCAAAGGGTAAAGCAGTGTGTTTCAGAGACAGGAGCAAGGGGAACAAGTCTCAGAAGTGGGAAAGGGCAGGTTCTTCCCATGTTACAACCAAGAGACTAGCCCTTAGAGAAAGATGAATAATAAAGAAACAGCATGGGGTGTAAATATGGCTTAAACCCCAGTAAAATTCATAGAAGACCAGAATTTTAATTTTTTAAATTTATTTTAAAGGTTGATTTATTTGAGAGAGAAAGAGAGACACAGCACAGGCTGGGCACGGGCAGAGAGTGAGGGGGACAGAGGATCTGAAACGGGCTCCAGGCTCTGCACTGACAGCAGCAAGCCCGACGTGGGGCTTGAACCCACAAACCGTGAGATCTTGACCTGAGCCGAAGTCAGACGCTTACCTGACTGAGCCACCCAGGTTGCCCCTAAGACCCATAGTTTTCACAGTGAGTGATCCAAGGAGAGCATTACCAGTGCTTCTGAAGAGTGCTACCAAGAGTCAGAGACAGTTTAACCTAAGAGCCTTCTTTCAAGCAGGGTTGAAAACGATACTCGGTCGAAAACACAAGATTTTTACGCAAAAGAAGGAAATATTTCAGGAGGCACAGCCCAGAGTTCCGCACAGACCAAGAACAGAGGAAAACACTGGTTTAGAGAACCACACCCAGAGAGAGGATAAAACCCTCAAAGAAACACAATCCCAGAAGGAAGGGAAGCTGACGACAGGTTCCTGTTGGATTTGAAAACTGCCATAAGTCAGTGACTACTATGGACTTCCTGTCCCTTGCCTTGTCAAATGGAGTGTCCATTATGGATACTCTGTTCTGATACCCGATTTCGATGCTGTCTGGGGCGAGTAAGACGTCTTTTTAGTTCACAGGCCTCTGGATGGAGAGGAGCCACACCAAAGAACCCTCCCATGTGACCTGATGGAGACCACAAGATCATGTACTTTGACCCTGACACTACCAATCAGTTGAAACTTTTGGGAAAAGTCCATGAGCGTATCTTGTACCTGAAAGGCATGTGAATTATTGTGGTCAGAGGGCAAGCTGCAATCGATTGTCTGCAAGAACAGCTGAGCAATTCCTCGCATTCCCGAATGCTCCTTTCACAAAGTGACTTTGCATCCCCAGCCAACAGGTGAGGAGTGACCTTGAATTCTCGACTTGAGACAAGACCTAGGAGAGGCTGGGGGGGGGCGGGCGGGGGGGCATCCTGGTGATGCCCCAGTTTTGAGCAGGAATAAATCTCTGAGGAAAGCTTCTACAATTGCCAGTTTAGGCTCAAAGAACTCTCATCAATGAAATTAACTTCAAGCAATGAAATCACAAGGCAAACCATTATGAACTAAGAGTCACAGGTGACAGATAACAAATTTTAGAATTACAGACATTAGAACTGTCTAGTACGGACTACAGAACATATGTGAATACACAATTTAAAGAAACAATGTGGACAGAATCACGAACACACCAATCAACAAAGGCATGAGGAATGACAAACGAATTCGGGGGAGGAAGCACTTGCCCTACCACCTATCAAGATTTACAAAGCTAATTATGACAGGTTTTAGTGCCGGAACAGGCCAACTAATCAAATAAACAAATTAGAGACTTTAAAAAGAGACCCCCAAAATACATGAAACTTTGATACATGACAAAGAAGTGATTAGGATTACTGGCGCAAGTAGAAACTATTCACACAGTAACCCTCTGGGGCACCTGGCTGGCTCAGTCCGTTAAGCACCACTCTTGATTTTGGCGAAGGTCATGATCACATCACATGGTCTGTGGCTTGAAGCCCTCATGGGGCTCTGCATTGGCAGTGTGGAGCCTGTTGGATTCACTCTCTTTCTCTCTCTCTTTCTGCCCCTCCCCAGCTTGTACCTTCACTCACTCTCTCCCAACATCAATGATAAACTCAAAAAAACAAAACAATAAAATAGTGTCCTAAAATTCAACAAAATGCTGAGATAATGGATTATCAAGAAAAAAAAGGTATTTTCTTACTAAATATTAAAACTTATAGTAGACATTTTGAATCCCGTGGGAAACGGTAGTTCCCCAAATTCAAATCAGACATTCAACTACATACTCCAAAAACCAAAGACCAAAAAGAAGAGCAAGTAAAACCACCCACAGCACATACTTATAATACAGCTCAGAGAAGACTAATAACACTTCAAACTTTGATTTACAAGTAAATGGGGAAAAACAAACATCCAAGGCCAGCCTTGGACTGGACTTGAGAGTCCTCACTGGAGAGAAAAATCAGAGGACACTCTATGGAGGATGAGGGTCCTGGTGGTGGTAGAACAGACCTCAGCTAAGATTCCCCCCGGGACTCCCAGGTAAGTAGCACTCAAAAAGGAGAGGGATCCCTTCGAAGCTTGTGGATAAAGGAAAGGAAGAAAGGGAAGATACAGGCTCTACTGAAATGAGATGCTATCACAGAATTAGAAATAGAAAGCCCCCCAGGTATCATTTAGTGAAGACACCGCATCTCATTATAACGAGGGCATTCTTGAATGAAGAAACTGAAAATTCTTCCTGGGCCCATAGAATTTATATATTTGATATAAAAAAATATTCTTAGGATACTTGGGACAATTTGAATACAGAATGGAAGTGCTTAAAAGGAGGGGAGTATATAATTTAACAATTAACAAAAACTAAAATGGCGAGAAGAAACAAGTTAAATAACATCAAAAAGAAATCAGACAAATCTAGAACAAACCCAGACAATCTAAGACAACTGGCCTAGACTCTTCAAGTTATATCAACGTTACGGGTATAAAAATTGGTAAGGTGACTGTTCTATACACATTATAGAATCTTCTTGCATATGATAATGATATTATACATATAACAACTGTAGCATACCCGTAAGTCTTAGGAAGAGCATATTTAATATTTATGGCTGGAATGTCATAACGTCTACAACTTGGGACACTACAATGTTTCCAACTGTTGAGATTAAAAAAAAAAAGAATATGTGTGGGAATAGGTTTATACAGAGTCAAATATGGCAAACACTAGTTATTCAATCTAGGTGATGGGCGTTTGCTGCATGTCAACTTTGCTATATATGCTCAAAATTTTTCTTAATAAAAAGTTTGAGGAACCACTCACTATAAAAGCTATAGATCAGGAAAAAAGAAACTACAGAAACTAACTGAAATATATGCAATAGCACTCATTCAATGAAGTAAAGAATGTTTTCTTTATATGCACAGACATTAATTGGCCATGCATAAGAACATAAATTAAAATAGATAAATTGTCATTGTATACAAAAATAAATTCAAGATATACTGATAAAATTAAGTGTAAAATAATAATTTTTTTTTTAAGTTTATCTATTTATTTTTGAGAGAGAGCACACGCAAGCCAGGGAGGGGCAGAGATGGGGACATGGAATGTAACACAGTCTCCAGGCTCTGAGCTGTCTGAGCCCAATGGGGCTCAAACCCACAAACCATGAGATCATGAGCTGAGCCAAAGTCGGAGGCTCAACCGACTGAGCCACCCAGGCGCCCCTGATTAATGTGTTAGAATAAATTGGAATAAAACATTTGCATAGCCTTGGGACTGGATAATAGTCCTTTTTATTCAGGTTAGGAAATTTGGAAGTCAAAAAGAAAATAACACATATATTACCTACCACAACAAAAAGTTTTTAAGTTTTTTTTAAAAACTTTTTACAATTTTTTTTTTTTACATTTATTTATTTTTGAGAGACAGAGAGACAGAACACAAGTAGGGGAGGGGCAGAGGGCAAATGAGACACAGAATCCAAAGCAGGCTCCAGGCTCTAAGCTGTCACCACAGAGCCCGACGCAGGGCTTGAACTCACAAACCACGAGATCACGACCTGAGCCAAAGTCAGACGTTTAACCAACTAAGCCACCCAGGCGCCCCCCAAATTTTTTAAGTTTTGATGTAAAAATGCCATGGACAGAGGAGATACGGATGAAATATTTATGATTTTTAACAAAAGACTAAGAGGCCTAATATTTTAAAAATGATAACAAACGGATGAGAAGAAAAAAAGCCCAATAAAAAATGGGCAAATAACAACAACATGTAATTCACAGAAGAGGATATGCTAATTTCATTAATAGATGTAAATATTCTGAACCTCAATAGAATAAAAACTCCAGGAAGGCAGCAGGGTCTTTGTTTTTGTTCACCGACAGTTTTCCGGAGATCACAAAAGTAGCAGCATGCTAAAAAGCTTTCCGTAAACATCTGCCAGCTGCTGGCCAGATGGATAGGTGAATGGAAAAATGCAAATTAAAAAGAAAAAAAAATAAACACCATTTTTTACCTATCAAAATGACAATAATTAATAAGGCTGTTACACTCAAAGCTGGAAAAGGTAAAATAATGTCTTTATTAAAATTAAAAATACAACCTTTAATTGAACCTTCAGAGGAATCGATTCCACAGATCAGCAACAGAATGTGCAAATACAGGAAGTACACGGAGATCCGCATTCTTGGTGACACCATAAAGCTACAGACAACCTGAATGACCCTGGCAGAGAAACAGTTTATTACATCATGGTACGCCAATCATGTGGAATACCAGATGGCTATTAAAAGGATGTGATCGCTGCCATTCTTGATGCTGAAGGATGGACGTCTTGTGAAAAAAATCAAGTTGCAAAGTGTTTACTAACTAGTGTGTTTAATGTGGGTGAACATAACATGTAATCCGGGCACCTACATAAACGAACGTGGAGTAAGAAGTAGAAGGACACATATCAAACAACAGTGGTTACGGCAAAGCAACAGGATTCGAGAGGTAAGATACTATGAAACTAAACTTGTTGAATTACTTGAATCCTACTCATCTTACAACTAAAGCTGAGACAGATGGCACCAGTGCTTCTTACGATGAATAAAAATCCATCAGTGATACGGTTTTTGTTGTAATTTAACATGGAATGATGGCTACAGGCCAATCACTAAATCCCCAATGTCAATAACAGTATCTTGCTATATGGGATAAAAATAAGAAATATGCATCACGGAGCGCCTGGCTGGCTCAGTCGGTTAAGCATCCGACTTCCGCCCGGTCATGATCTCACGGCTTGTGAGTTCGAGCCCTGCGTCGGGCTCTGTGCTGACAGCTCAGAGCCTGGAGCCCGCTTCGGATTCTGTGTCTCCCCTTCTCTCTGCCCCTCCTCTGCTCATGCTCTGTCTCTGTCTCAAAAATAAATAAAAAAAATTAAAAAACGTTAAAAAAAAAAAAAAAAAAAGAAATATGCATCACACACAGTGCTGGATAGGAGATGACCAGAGATGATCCAAGAAAAAGCCTCTGGCCAAGCAGAGGCTAGTAACTGTCTTATCTTGGATACATCATTTTACTCTCAGGAGGCTCAGTCTCTTCACCTGAATTGTGCCAGATAATCTTTAAGATTAAGGGCTAAAACACGCTGCTTCAGTACCTTCCCTTGGCATTAAGCGAAGAGAAGAAAACAAACACAACAAAACAAAACACACAAACAGAAAAGTTATTTGATTTCATATAAAGTTCAATAGCAAGATATTGAGGTTTACCCGTTAAAAATTTGAATTCCAAGATTAAACATCCAATTCTGTGAGATTTGTTTTATTAAATATATACCGATTCTCATGATCTTTATTTGTTTAAAAGAAAAAAAAACTTAATTGTTTGCATGAGGGGAAAAAATGGGAATGATCAGCATGGAAAATCGACATTTGGATCTTCTTAATAAAACTTCAGGTCAGACACAAATGAAGTTAAGCAAATATAAAATATCAAAATGATAAGTACTTCTGAATCTGAAATGGTGGTAATTATCTAATTATATGAATTAAAAGTTAAAACCATTTCAAAGGAATCTTTGATATTAGATGAAAAGAGTAGAGAGAAAATACTGTCCACTTGAATGAACGAGCGAGTGAGAAAGAACATCAGAACTTTGAGAACTAACTAAAGATTTAGCCAATGATGTGTCTCAATGATTACATACAAGCCTCAAAAACAAATGACTAACCTCAAAATCTGGTACTGATCATTAACAATAACAATTATATTATCATCTAAGTCAACCTGTATATTAAAAAGAATAACAGCCAAAATAATTGGTACGGGGTGATTTCAACAAGAAAATACTAAAAAGTATTGACAAATATTGACAAAGAATAAATTTCAGGTTTGCTTATTTCCAAATATTCTATTTTTCTGAGAATCATATTAGTTGAGCTTTAAAATGACCGAGTTATGGATGCTGAAAGGTAGTGACCATCCCTGTAGATTATAATCTTAGAGCTAAAGGATCTAGAAGAATTCTTATTTACCCAGTGACATTAGTGTGGGTGGCTGTACAGCAAAGTGCTTTCTGTGCTTTGCCTACTTATTAGATGCATGACACTATGCAACTTAACTTCTCCAAACCTAAGTTTACTCATCAGTAAAATTGGGATAATAAAGCACGGAATTCTACGGGGTTTGAGGTTTAAACAAGAGAATATATGTGAGAACACGAAAACTTTTTTTTTTTTTTAAATTATTACCTAAAGTACTCTAGAGATACAAATATTTTAAAAAACCAGGTTCCATCAGTATATTCTAAACCATGAACCCAAAAGAAAACATATTTACCTTAACCCCTATTTAAAAAATTTTTTTTCAATGTTTATTATTATTTATTTAATTTTTGTGTTTGTTTATTTTTGAGAGAAAGAGAGGCAGAGCATTCGTGGGAGAGGGGCAGGGAGAGAAGGAGACCCAGAATCCGAAGCCGGCTCCAGGCTCTGAGCTGTCAGCACAGAGCCCAATGTGGGACTCGAACTCAAGAACCGTGAGATCATGACCTCAGCCGAAGTCGGACCCCTAACCGACTGAGCCACCCAGGCGCCCCCAATGTTTATTTTATTTTTGAGAGAAAGAGACAGAACATGAGCAGGGGAGGGGCAGAGAGAGAGAGAGAGGGAGACACAGAATTCGAAGCAGGCTCCACGCTCTGAGCTGTCAGCACAGAGCCCAATGTGGGACTCAAACTCAAGAACTGTGAGATCACGACCTAAGCCGAAGTTGGACCGACCCTTAACGGGCTGAGCCACCCAAGCACCCCTACCTTAATCCCTATTATGAAGTTATAAATGTTATTCAGAAAAGGACTATTTAGAGGAAATCATTAAAAAAAAATAATACATAAAGGAATTCATTTTATCCTTTTATCTAATTAGCTAAGCACAAAGGTAACGCTGACACTCACATAATATGGGTTTCTATAGCAATAATATACTGGTATGGAGCAACCCATGACCCTTTGTTTGATTCTCCTTGACTTAAAGGCCACACGATTACAATGTGAGTAAAACAGGTTGGCACCCTGAGCCAAAGGACAGAGAAAAACTAACACACACTAAAGATTAAACACAGGTCCTATTGGCTTTAATTAACTGGATAGGATACTTTGCTAAAAATAGTACACATCTCTTTAATCTTGACATATATCTCTGAGAAGTAACTTAAACTCCAAAACTTCAAAAGTAGATTCAGTAAGGATTCCAAAGAAATTCACTTATCTTGGCAATCTTACTTGAAAGAATATTTGTTAAACGCAGTGGACTGTGATGGGTTTATTCAACTAATACATATACCCCTCCACCACCATATTCCTTTAATAGGAACTAAACATACCTATCAGTATATTATATGCCTAGAAGTAGCAAACGAAATGCTTAGACTGAATCCTCATTATTCCATATAAACTTATGAGAAAGAAAGTGTATAGTCTAGAAAGCAGAATACTTACAGAGAGAGACAGGGACAACCCAACCTTCAAGTATTTCAAAGTATCATGTTAACAAATAATTAATCTTCCCTGCTTAAGTTACAAGGAGGCAGAATTTAATGCAATGTAAAATAGAATTCATTTATTCAGAACTGAATTTGGCTTATAACCTTTCTGGAGGACACTGTGCCACACTGAAAGGAGAAATCCCTCTATCTTCTGAGTCAGTAAACTTGAGAAATTTATTCCAAGGAAATGATTGCAAGAGATGTGTTGAAAGATACCCATAAAAGCATAATGGAATTATTTATAACGGCAGGAAATATTGAAAGCAACCTAGATATTATTTAGCTATGAATAGTTTTCAGTTAATAAATTAGGATAATGAGAAAATGCTCCACGTAGAATACTAGTAAGAAAAAAAAGGTATACAAAAGGACATCACGAATGGTGCCAATTCTGTCCTCCTCCTAAGAAAATGTGTGTGTGTGTAAGTTTATATATATGTAAATTATTGGAAAGTAATTAGAAGAAAGTTCATCATAATATATCAATTGATTATCCTCACATATAGTGGTATTGTAGGTGGTTTTATTCCAAATTGTAATCAATGTGCATACATTATTTTAATCAGATGTTGAATAGTCACCTATCAGGAATACTGTGAAAGGGACTGCTACCCTTGAACACTAAACTGAACCATATGACCAATGTCCTCTCTAATGCAAAGGTTCTTAAACTCTTACGAAAACTTTCTATAACTAATCTAAAAATCAATAAGCCTCTGCCAAGAACAGAAAATCTAAAGTTAAATTTTCAAAGGACTGAGAGCCAAGAAGGGCATTAGTTTCGGAAGCAGTATCAGTATCTTCTGGCTAGTAGCTCTTTTCTTAGGTAGAGAAACAGGCAGTGAACCTAAATGAGCTGGGGCAAACAAAAGCAACAGACAAAAATTTGCAGGATGAATCTGCAATTGCCAAAAGGAGGAGGATGAGAAAGAGGACAAGGAGGGGAAGGAAGGAGGAATGAAGATCTCGTCCTCATTTTTATCAAAAGAGCCACTGCTTAGATGGATGATATAATCTGTATGAGTGATTAATGCCTATGATCACAAAAGCTATCTAGCATTTTCGTATCTGGTAGGACTACAAACCAGAGAAGGTGATGTGGCATAAAGGAAATCTGTTTCCTTAAAAAACAACAACAACAAGACACTCTGATCTTATCAGTTTAATTAACATCAAAATTAAGTAAGCTTTTGTATGTAAACTACAATCTCAATTTTCCTCTAAGGAAAATAAAACATGAAATGCAGAGTTAATCATAAACCAATGAATGGCTTAGATTCACAAAAATGTTAAATATTATCACCATGCATTTCACGTATTAATCCATTTTAAGTTAAATAAGACCTGAAATCACTATTGTACCATATATCAGAAATCTGTAATTCAAAAATCAAGACAAAAAAAATCCCCTTTGCAAGTAATTCAAGGTAGCCATATGTTACAAAAGAAATCACAGAATTGTCGTATACTTTTTACCAGAGATGAGAATGCATAATAGACAATGTCATGTAATAGGATATGATAACTAACATTTGGGTGATAATATATTCCTATAACAAAGAGAAAATAATTAAAACACTAAAGTGTAAATTACCCAAAATACCAAGAGAAATCATTAAGACATTTCTATTTCAAAATATTTACCTATTTATTTATATGCATAAGAGTATATGTAAAGAGATTATATGTTTATATATAGATATATAAGTGTGTGTATATATCATCTTTCTTGCTAGTTATATGGCACACTAAAGACAGCTAAAATGAAATATTAATGGTATTTTTTCTGCATTGAGAATATCACATGACTTGAAATTAATGTTTAGTTGTATAGAAAGGTCAAGAGAACACAACTTACAGGACCTGGTCAAAATATACAGCTTATTTTTCCTTTCTCTATACTTTTAATAAAAAAGCTATAGGTAAAAAGGGGAAAAACAAAATTCTGAAGATCAGGATTTTCCTACCAGTTATCAAAAACAAGGCACAATCTGTTCTCTCAAATTATAACACACACACACACACACACACACACACACACACGAAAGAAAAGGAGAAAGTAGCTAATGTCCTTTTAGCATTAAATATTTACTTATTCTAATAGGATTCATTCTACCAAAAAGACCTGGCAGAAAGTAGCACCTGAAAAGTACTCGTGGCTTTCTTATTAGAATATGAAAAAAATACCCATAAAAAAATTTAAAAGATAAACAGTATGACAGAAGCAGTTCTAATATGATCAAAGAATGTACTATGTGTTTGTAACTTCATAAAAGCTGTTTTTTCCTATTTATTATTATCAAATCCAGAAACCATTTTTGAGGCAATTTCACTTGACCACCACCCATTTCCTATTGTGACAAATGATTCAACATCCAGTATCTTCAACCATTTTTTCAACCCTGAAGTATTCAAGACTCACTACTAGATGAACGTATAGAAACGTTACATAAATCAGTATTTCTTTAACAACGATAGCACCTGAAAATTAAGAGCCAAAATCTGAAAAACCTGCTCTCTCCTTAAAAACAAAACCAAAAAACCCCAAATCGAAAGATTCCCTTAAATGTCTCCCTTGAAAAATGGCATCTGAAAAATGAATACACTCAAGATACACTAATTCACAGGAAACAGCGATAGATCCCATTTTAAAAACGTTTTGGAAAAGGCAGCACGTTCTCTGTGTGTTGCAAGAGACGCCCCAGACCTGCAACCATGCTGCAGTCATGAATAAACATATTCCTCCGAAGTTCTAAGTATGTGTGTCCACATCAAGGGCGTGCGGCATGCACATCAGACTGGAAATGGATTTACATTACCTCCAACCTTAGGGCCACCTGCTGAAGCAGGCTTCCTCGCGCTGTTGACAGGATTTCCGGATGTTTTAGGTGCAGGAACCTTGAAGGCTGAGGCAGCTGATGATGGCCTATTTCCATCCACCGATTCCTCATCATCAAAGCTTTTATCTGCACAAAGCACGAGAAAAATGTATTTTAAGAGAACTACGCCCTGCTCCATTTCCCACAAGACTCAAAAATCAAATAAAGCTGTAAATAAAATCATTACTTTGTAAGATAGAATACAAAATAAAGCTCCTTTGGATAAGCATTTATATACTGGCCAACACTATCTGAAATAGCCCAGTATTATTTACAACTCGACTGCAATATTGTCACATTTCCTACCTATACATGAAGGCAAATCATAAAACCAGATATATTAACCCTGATCGTGAAAAGCATTTTTCATTTTTCTGCTACTCATGTAAGCATTTTCTGCCAGCTCCTCCCATAGTATATCTTCCAGCACACCCTGCCTTATTCCTTACACCCGGATTTTGCAACTTACAATCACAGATCCGTTTGCAAATCAGTCGCCTCATTCCTCTGAAAGCGCTGAATTTCCCTCACCCTAGGATGCTCCCAATGGTTCACATGGCCAAGTACAGTAGATCTGGTACTAAGCAAAGATTCTATCAAAAATAGACAGAAACAACCACAGAACCACCACTGAGGTTTGTGCCGGCATTTTGCTTTCTCTTCCCTGCCCTAGGTGCTGTAACAGCCAATCAGCTACAAGGTGACATCATCTTATGGCAGCTACTGCCAGATGAAAGGTAAAAATTCTCCATGTATTTAAAAAATTATCTATGCAGCTGCAATCCTCATCCTTTACCTAAATTTCAAAGGCTTTCAACACAAAGGTTTCTAAACCTAAATTTCTTTTCTCCTATTTAATTCATAAGAAAATTTATACAAATATAACATAAGGTTTTATGCAATATTCATTCTGCTGGGGTGCTTATTATTGCATCAGTAAAACATGGAATATCACAGTGCTCATTTCTGTGCATAATTAACTCTCTGATCTCACAATTTTGCTATTTATTTAGGCCACAGAAACCAAACTGAACAATCTGTTTTCATAAATGATTCTAAAATATTCTACCCAAAGCTCCTTTTAGAATATTCATTAATGACCACAATAGTATCATCTCCTTGTATAATATGAACCGCGCCTCCCCCCCCACCCTCCAAAATCACAAGCTGTATGCATTTTACTTGTCTGCGAAGACGGTCTTCTCTAGGACCCTGCACAAACCAACCACGACAAACAAGATGGGCGAGGCAGAACAGCAGATTTACCACAGGCTTCGGATCAATAATGTGTCAGAATCTTTTCCTTTCAACTTGTTCCCCTCACCTATGCAAATACCCAGATCAACTAGAATGAAATCATTACTACAGAGGGATACTTCAACTATTAAATATATTTTAAAGAAAATACACCAGACAAGTGGTAAGACTGTTGAATTTATCTGGAAAAAAGAAAATCAAATAGACAAACCAATATGAAGCCACATTTCATTCCATCAAGTTTTTTTTTTTAATAGCATAATTTGTAAGAAAAAACTAAACTGAAAATACTATCTTCAAGTTAAAAGATAGATATATTTTTTTCTTTTTTAGCATAACACTATTAGAGAGCCAGTCTGGATAAGTTAAAACCTGTGCTCTATATTGACTGCTCTGTAAAAAACACTAATATGATCCCCAAAAAACTTTATTTTACCACCACCATGTAAAAGAAAACGTAGCCAAGAGAGACAGAGGAGACACACAGATGTATAGAAAGATAGGTACTAAGACACTGAGTAGCCAGAAGTTCCCATGGAAACAGTGTTCTGTTCCTACACACACAAGAATCGAAGAGAGTAAATGTCTCTTACCACTTAAAAAAATTTTAACTCTTAATTTTCTCAAACTATTGGGAAATTAAATTTTAACTTAAAAAAAATTTTTTTTAATGTCTTATTTATTCTTGAGAGAGAGAAAGAGAGACAGAGCATGAGCGAGGGAGGGGCAGAGAGAGAGAGAGGGACACAGAATCCGAAGCAGGTTCCAGGTTCTGAGCTGTCAGCACAGAGCCCAACGTGGGGCTCGAACTCACGAGCCATGAGATCATGACCTGAGCCGAAGTCAGACGCTCAACCAACTGAGCCACCCAGGCGTCCCTAAATTTTAACTTTTTTTAATCAAAAATAAGGTAGACAAAAGTATATAAATTGTAAGTCTGCAGTTCGATGAATCTTCACAAAACAGACGTGCAGTGTAACCAGCCTCCAGACCAGGAGATCATTATCAGTATCCTTTACACACCCTCACTCACCTCCCCGAAGTCATGACCACCGACCAACGCTAGTCTTGACTCATAGCCGCATTGTCAGCTCTACCCATTCTTGAGCCTTCTCTAAAAGGAATCCTACGAGAAGCTAGCTTCTTTTCACTCAATATACTATTTGGGAGATTCATTTTCATTGCTTATAGTTTTCTAGGGTATAAACACACCACAATTTAGTAATATCCATTCTACTGCTGATGGACTTTTGAGTTGTTATCAGCTTGAGATGATTATGAAATAGCGCTCTTAAGAGGTAAGCAAATAAAGTTAAAGAGGCTTTGGGCTTTTAAGCATTGTTGTGGGAGCAGTATACACATTTATTTTTTACTGAATAAGTCAAAGATGCACATTATAACCTCTAGGACAGTGGTACAGACCGGCAGCTGAGCATCACCTGGCAATTTCTTAAAAATGCAAATTCTCTGGCCCCAACTGAAATCTAATGAATCAGAAACTCTGGAGATGGGGGCCCTCCCAGTGACTATGATGCATGGTCAAGTTTAAGAACCAGGAGTTGGCAAACTTTTTCTATAAAGGGTTACATGGTAAATATTTTAGGCTTTGTAAGCCATACATGAATCTCTCTGTGCGGCTACACAATACTTACGCTATTGTGGTGCCAAAGCAGTGATACATGATATGTAAACACGTAGGTGTGGCTGCGTTTCAGTAAAATTTTATGTACAACAGGAGGATGGCTGGATGTGGCCTGCAAGTGAATTTGCCGATCCCTGCTAGGGTAACCACTAGAATAAGAGTAAATGTATACATAGATAAACTAATACAAGAAAAATTCAAGAATCTAAATAATTGAAAAGAAGCAGGAAAGGAGATTAAAAGAAGATTAAAACAAGTGGATGAAATAGAAAAAAAAGATAAAGTGGCAAAAACGAAACCAAATATATCAGGAACTACCTTAAAAATAAATGAACAATACTGCACTTTTAAAAATAGGTTGCCTGTACAAGATATACTTTACAAAGCCACATAAAAGTTAAAGGTAAAATGACAGACTACGGCAAATACCAATCAACAGAAAGTTGATACAGCTACTCTAATTTCAAACAAGGCAGTTTGAAGAAGCATTACTAGAGGTAGAGACTTTTAGTAAGGATAAAGGGATCAATCCAAAAGGGAAAAAAAAAATCAGGACTCTAAATTTTCATGGACCCAGTAACATAGCTTCAAATACATAAAGCAAAAAAGGACGTATCTACAGAGGGGAATTTTTTTTTTTTTACCACTTCCAAAAATGTTATACCTTTTCTTGACTGTAAGCTAAAAGAATTCATGAAATGAATCCATCATCACAAGTCCCCAAAGTAAAAATGTCTTGTAATTTATATGGAAATTATAAATATTCTACGCTTAAAAATATCTTAACTGTAAATATTCAGACCAAACCAGATCTGGTTCTTCCTAGCACTTATCACCTCCAAAAACAATAGACGCTTTTCAGAGTGAACTAGAAGTTGGACTGGAAGTGGGCAGAAATGTCGTCCTGTTTATGCCATAACTCCATCACTCCTACTCCACACCTCTGCCCTTTCAGAGCTTATTCTCAACATAATGTCCTGAACTGAACAAAATCATACCACATCACTGCTCGAAACCCTCTTGGGTCTCCATAAGAAGGTCTATCAGTACCAGTGCTCCAAAACCTGGGAGATCTTAGATACTACGTGCTTCTTTCCAATGTGATCCTACTCACTGCCCTCCAGCTTCTTCTCCAAACCAGCCCCACCGGTCTCCTTGCCAAGACTCATAGGAAGGCCTCTGCACTGGTTCCCTCCGCCTCGAATGCTCTTCCCTGCAGAGCCACCCTGTCTACTCACCTCCTTCAGATCTCTATTCTTCTATCGCTTTCTCAATGAGCTCTTCTCAGATCCTAAAATTATAAACTTGCCAACATCCCGACACTACCAATCTATCCCTACCTTCCTATTTTCTCTCCTTAGCACTTACCATCTATATATTTTATTATCTGACTCCCCCACTGAAATGTGTTATTATTAGAATAAGAAGTTGCCCATTTTGTCCACTGCTATAACTCCAAATGTGGAACAATGCTTAGAATGACCCTTCTCATAGTAGGAAGACCTTCAGTCTCCAGGTTATTGAAACACAATTCCGAAGGCAAACAACTATAAACACTGAATAGATATTTGAGAAAAAAATCTTGTTAACAACTAAGTATCTGACAAAATCATAAGAAATAAAGGACAAAACCAGTACATATGAATTTCTATTTTGAAGCCTTGGGGGCAAAGGAAATAGAATTTGAAAATCCACATAAAAAAGATACAGATTCTAATAGGAGACTCTTCCCATCAAAAGCTGGTTTACCAAATGACTATACCCTCAAGGTTAAAGTGAATGATAAGTAAGCCCTTATCTTCTTACAGTCTTTTATTCTGTTCCAATGACTCTCAAAGGAGAGCAATAGAGAAGCAAATCAAATGGAGTACTTCATTAAGGTGAATCGCTTAGACCGTCAAGACTCTCCAGCCCTCAAACTTAGTTGGCTCACATTGGGAGTGCTCCTACTCCCAAGCAACAGCCAAGGCAAATGCAAAATTTTCCTGGAATAAAGTCTCTGGCCTCGCATTATGTGCACAAATCATTTTCGAAAGGTCACTTGGCATGGCAGGACACAAGACACCGTGAGCAAGAATAAGCAGAAATAGACAATAGGAACAGATCCACTAAAAATCCTAAAATTATCAAGCACAGACCATAAAATGCCTATACTTGAAAGCTTTATTAGAAAAGCTTGAAAATAATTTCAGGGATCTTTTAGGAAGTTCAAAAAGTGACAGATTTTTAAAAGCAACCAAACAGAACTTCTAGAAATAAAAATACAATAACTGAAATTTAAACTCAGTGGGCAGGCATGACAGATTAGACACAGCTCAACTGAACTAGAAGATAAATCAAAAAGAAAAAATCACCTGGGCTACATATAGTAGGTGCTTTGATATTTACTGAATAAATAAAAAAGGATCAACTACAGAAAGCATGATTACTTTGACACCTTTGCTCTCACTCCAAAAAGACATTGGTATAGTTTAGTGCCGAACATCATCAAGAGGAAGAATTTAAAAGTACTAGAAGATAAAAACTAATAAAGTAGCAGGTTGCAATGGGTATGTGTAGGATTGAAATGGAAAATGAGAGAAAAAGAGTAGTGGTAAGAGTAGAAGAAAAAGGGATAATAGATGGGGGAGGAAGAAGAGATGATAATAGAATGAAGAAGGGGAGGGAAGTGAGGAGGAGGAAGGGTGGGGGAGAGGACAGGTAGGCAGAAATAAAAAGCAGCCCAAGCAGAATAAGGCTCTACCTTTTGTTGCCTTCATCTAACACCAGGGTACTGTTCTCAGCAAGCACGGGGAGATTACAGGCCCACAATCCCTTAACTGCAATGCCTGAAAGCCAGGAAGTTCTAAAAGTGCAGCTTTAGCGTGTTGTTTTTTTAATTCCAGTGTAGTTAACATACAGCGTTGCATCAGTTTCAGGAGTACAGCATCGTGATCCAACACTCCTATACATTACTCAGTGCTTACCGCGGTAAGTGTACTTTTAACACCCTGTACCTATTTCATCCTCCTCTTCCCCTCTGGTAACCGTCAGTTTGTTCTCCATACTTAAGAGTCTATTTCTCGGTCTGTCTCTGTTTTTTCTTTGTTCCTGTTTCTTAAATTCCTCACAGCACTGAGATCACACGGCATCGGTCTTTCTCTGACTCATGTCACTTAGCACTATACTCTCCAGATCCATCCATGCTGTTGCAAATGGCAAGAGTTCATTCTTCCTTATGGCTGAGTAATACTCGTTATGTATGCGTGTTTATACACACACACATACCCACATCTTCTTTATCCATTTATCTGTCATTGGACACTTGGCTGCTTCCATAATCTGGCTATTATAAATAACGCTGCTATAAACATAAGGGCACGTGTATCTTTTTGAATTAGTGTTTTCATCTTCTTTGGGTAAATACCCAGTAGTGGAATTACTGGATCTATTTTTCATTTTTTCGAGAAACCAAAAATACTGTTTTCCACAGTGGCTGCACCAGCTTGCATTCCAATCAACAGTGCAAGATGGCTTCTTTTTCTCCACTTCCTTGCCAATACCTGTTGTTTCTTGTGTTTTTGATTTTAACCATTTTGACAGGTATGAGGAGCTATTTCATTGTGGTTTTGATTTCCATTTTCCTGATGAGGAGGTTGAGCATCTGAGCATCTTTTCATGTATCTGTTGGCCATTTGGGTATTTTCTTTGGAGAAATGTCTGCTCACGTCTTCTGCCCACTTTTAATTAAATTATTTGTGTTTTTTTGGTGATGAGTTGTATTAGTTCTTTACATACTTCAGATACTAATCCTTTATCGGATATGTCTTTTGCAAAGATATTCTCCCATTCTGTAGGTTGTCTTTTAGCTTTAGCTGTTTCCTTAGCTCTGCAGAAACCTCATTTTGGTGTAGTCCCAACAGTTTATTTTTGCTTTTGTTTTCCTTGCCTTAGGAAACATACTGAGAAAAAAGCTGCTATGGCCAATGTCAGAGAAATTACTGCCCGTGCTTTTCTAGGATTTTTATGGTTTCAGGTCTCACACTTAGGTCCTTATTCCATTTGAGTTTATTTTTGTGCATGGTATATGAAAGCGGTCCAGTTTCATTCTTTTGCATGTAGCTGTCTAGTTATCCCAACATCATTTGTTGAGGAGATGGTCTTTTTCCCACTGCATTTACTTGCCTCCTTCATCAAAAATTAACGGACTATATAATCATGGACTTCTGGTTTTGTTTTTTGTTTTTTTTTTCGAGAGAGAGACGGAGACTGAGACAGAGAGCACGAGCGCAGGGGAGGGGCAGATGGAGAGGGAAAGAATCTTAAGCATGTTCCATGCCCAGTGCAGAGCCCAATGCAGGGCTCAATTCTCATGATTGTGAGTGAGATCATGACCTGAGCCGAAATCAAGAGTCGGTGGGCTCTCCATTCTGTTCCACTCATTTACGTGTCTATTTCTGTACCAGTGCCACAGTTTATATCACTACAGCTTTGTAGTAGATCTTAAAATCTGAGACTGTGATACCTCAAGTTCTGGTCTTCTTTTCCAAGACTGCTTTAGCTATTAAGGGTTTTTTGTGGTTCCATACCAATTTTAGGATGGTTTGTTCACCTTCTGTGAAAAATGCAATTGGTATTTTGATAGGGATTGTGTTAAATGTGTACATGGCTTTGGGTAGTATACATGTTTTAGTATCTGTTCTTCCAATCCACGAGCATGGACTATCTTTCCATTTGTGCTGTCTTCACTTTCTTTCATCACTGTTCTATAGTTTTCGCCGTACAGGCCTTTTGTCTTAGTTTATTCCTAGATACTTTATTATTTTTGGTGCAACTGTAAATGGGATTGTTTTCTTAATTTCTTTTCTTGCTGCTTCATTTGTAGTGTATGCAAATGCAACGGATTTCTGTACATTGATTTTGTATCCTGTGACCTTAATGAATTCACTTATCAGTTTTAGCAGTGTTATGGAGTCTTTCAGGTTTTCTCTATATGATATGATGTCATCTGCAAACAGTGAAAGTTGACTTTTTCCTTACCAGTCTGCATGCCTTTTACCTCTTTTTCTTGGACTGCCAGTACTATGTTGACTAAAAGTGGTGAGAGTGGACATCCTTGTCTTGTTCCAGAGTTTTGGGGGAAAGCTCTGTTTTTCACCACTGAATACGATGTTAGGGGTGAGTTTTTCGTATATGCCCTTTATTATATTGAGGTATGTTCCTTCTAAACCTGCTTTGTTGAGAGTTTTATGAGAAATGGATGTTGTACTTTGTCAAATGCTTTTTCTGTGCCTATTGAAATGATCATATGGTTTTTGACCTCTTTCTTGTTGATGTGATGTACACATTGACTGATTTGTGAATACTGAACTACTCTTACATCCCAGGAATAAATCCCACTTGATCATGTGAATGATTTTTAATTTACTGCTGAATCTGATTTGCTAACATTTTGTTGAGGATTTTTGCATCTATGTTAATCAGAGATGTCGGCCTGTAGTTCTCTTTTTTTGTAGGTCCTTATCTGGGTTTTAGTATCAGGGTAATGCTGGCCTCTTAGAACAGATTTGGAAGCTTTCCTTCCTCTTCTATTTTTTTGGAATAGTTGGAGAAGAATAGGTTATTAACTCTTCTTTAAATTGTTTTTTCTTTTTAAATTCATTTGGTAGCAAAATCTAAGCTGATTTGAACTCAGTTTATGGCACAACATGTGAACTGACATGAAGCTGTTTTTTTGTCTTTATTTTACTCATTGTGAATTTGCATATACTTAACTGCAAAAATATTAACATGCTTGACTACGAGGTACAGCCCAGAACACAGCTGGAGTTTTTGTGTGATATAATGGTTTATGATCGTTGCTTTTCTAAAATCTGACATACGCAGAATTCCAAAACATAGCTGGTCCCCAACGTTTCAGATAAGAAATTGTAAACTTATATTACCATTATCAGATTCCTTCCTTTTTTTTCTTTTTCCCTTCTAAGGAAAGCCATGTATTCAAATGGCTATTCAAACTTTCCACTTCACTTTTATGGGTGCATGTATTCCAACACCTGAAATTTCTGCCTCTGAATTCATTTAAAGGATAAAAAACTGCTCCATCCTTACATGACAAACAGAAGATCAAGCCAAAATTGTATACCGTATCTCCTTTAAAAAAATTCACTTTGTGTGGCTTTTCTTCAGTAAACCAACCAGTTCAGAAAAAACCCACAATGCCACCATTTTCATGCACAAATACAGTGTTTCATATTGGTTTCTTATACCAAAGTTCCTCTTTTCTCTTGAAGCTATATCCTTCCTTATTCTAATTAAAACAATGAGCAGGAAGACTCTGGATTCCTGAATAGTCTCACCCTCTTACCTGTCTAACAATGACCATGGTCATATCGAACAGCTAAATCAGTAACTGAGATTAGGAAACAATCATCACTAGAAGATGGTACTACAGGGTCCTCAAACTCAAACACGTGGGATCATTTGCATTCCCCATTGTGCTTTTGTTAAATTTATTTTTTACATTTATTTATTTTTGAGAAACAGAGTGAGACAAAGCGTGAGCGGGGATGGGGCAGAGAGAGAGAAGGAGCCACAGAATCTGAAGCAGGCTCCAGGCTGAGGTGTCAGCACAGGGCCCAACGTGGGGCTCGAACCCACAAGCTGGGAGATCATGACCTGAGCCGAAGTCGGTCGCTCAACCGACCGAGCCACCCAGGTGCCCCCTCATTGTGCTTTTACAATAGAATACTTTCCTTGGCTTTCCTCTGACCTCACAGGTCCTGCTAGCTCAGTCTCTTCCTCCTTTATCCAATCACTAAATGTTGAGTATCTTCCTTCTCTCCAGATTACACACTTTCTAAATGTCCTTCATCCATTCTCAATAGTTTAAAACACCTTCCATATGATGACAACCCTGAGCTATTTGTCTCTAGCCTATACCGTCTCTGAATACCAGACGTAGATATTCAGCTGCCCTACTAAACACCTCCCCCACGGATATCTCAAAGGCATCTCTAACTTGACATATATACCTTAACACCAACACCATCTCCAAACCTGTTGTCCTGAAGTCTACTTCTATCCCAGTAAATGAAATCACCATCTACTTAGCTGCTCAAGCTCACAATATAGGAGCCCCATTCCGAGTTCTCTGCCTTCCTTTATCAACAGTTCTTGTACATAACTCCAAGTTATATCTCAAATTCACCTATTTCTCTTTATTTCTGCTGCCCCTCCTAATCTAAGACCAGACCAGTATCACCTCTGCCTACACTGCTGCAACAACTTCTTAACTGGTTTGCCTGATTCCATTCTTAACTTTCCAAACCCCAAAGTAAACAATGGGATCATCTAAAAATGTAATTGGGACCAGTGGCTGCTGAAACTGTTAAGTGAAAGGCTGGTGGGGAACTTTTTAAGAATAGATCAGGCTGATAACACCTAAACCCACTGTTGTATATTAATATCACACACACAAAAAGACAATCAGGCACTGGATAGCTTCTGACAAAATACACAATACCATCTATAAAAATATGTGTCCAGTGGCACCTGGGTGGCTCAGTCAGTTAAGCATCTGACTTCGGCCCAGGTTATGATCTCACCTGTGGTTCATGAGCTTGAGCCCTGCATTGGGTGAGCTCCAGCCCTGCATCAGGTAAGTCCAACCCAAATAGGGTGAACCATGCTCTCACGCTCGCTCGCTCGCTCGCTCTCTCTCTCTCTCCCTGCCCCTTTCCCTCTCTGCCCTTCATGGGATTCTCTCTCTCTCTCTGCCACTCACTCGTGTCCCCGCCGCCCCCGAGATGTGTCAACCCCCCACAAAAAAACAAACAAAAAAATTAGACCTGATTCTGATCAAACCATTAGCAGAATTTTCAATTTTTAGGAAATAAAGGGGCCATAAAAACCTTAAAAAACCGTAACATAAAACCAACACGGCAATGTAATCGTCAAAATCTGGCAGATGGGAAAACTTTACCTGATAGATGTTTTCTTGTTCAACAAAAAAGTGGCAAGAGAAGAAAAAGTGAGACAACTGCTGTAGATGAACAGAGCCTTAAGTGATATATCAACCAATTACAATGGTGAACCTTGTTTGAATCCATATTCAAACTGTAAAAAGATATTTAGGAAGCAACTGAGTAAAATCTGAACACTGAATATTTGACACTAAGGGTTAACTTTTTAGATGTGAAAACTGGTTGTCAATGAAATATTTCCTGGTAACAAACAAAACCTGTCTTTTCTAAAGTACTCTAATTGTCTTTTAAAAAGACACGTTACTGTGTGTGTGTGTGTGTGTGTGTGTGTGCATGCGTGCGTGTCCACACACATACCCCAGGCCAGCATGAGAGGTAAGGCCAGGGGATGATAGGAGGGATACAGATGAATAAAGATTGGTTATGTATTGATAATTTCTTGAAGCAGGATAGTAGGCGGCAATGAAGGTTTGGCACAACGTTCTCTATTTTTAGGCATGTTTGAAATACTTCCTTAAAAGAACTATGGTAATTTGAATCACTTTGCTCTCTTGTTTAAAAGCCTGTGATGGAACCCTAATAAAATTATAAGCACCATCATAAGACCACAGAAAATGAGGCAGGGCAAAGTATGTGAAATCAGCACCCGAAAGAGAGCAACAAATTCTTATAAAATGAAAATTAAAAGATAGAAAGTTTTTGAAGAATAAAACCACAGTAAAGCTGCAACTCATAATTCTCAGAAGCAGACTGAGACAGCAATGAGAACTCATCTGACCCACCTTGTAGAATGACAGGAGTGACAATCTCTAAGTCAGCAAATACAGGAATGATTTGCAAGGAACCACTGAAAATCTATGAAATGATTTCATCATTTAGCTCTTCCCACGCCCAACTCAGAAAGCTCAATATTTTATATATAAGTGTGCATGTTTATACACGCACGTGTGTGTGCCTATGTGCACATGTGCACGTGTGCATGCACACACACACACACCTGTAAAAACAGAACCACCAGAAAAGGGGAAAAGGTTTAGCCATATTAACTTTTATTTGTTAAAATTAAAATTTAATAGAAGGATTAGATGAGAAAGTCAAGGAGAACTCCTAGAATACAAAGTAAAAGAGAAAGCCATAAAACTTAATAGAGGAGACAAAATAAAGGACAGTGAATCAACACAGGAGGTTCAACATATATCTGATGGGTTAACAATTCCATAAGGAGAGACTAAAGCTAATGAAGGGGAGAAACTTACCAAAAGAAAATAATAGAAGATTTCTCATAGTTAAAGAAAATGACAAGTGTTCAGAAGTAAAAATAATCAAATAGTAAACATTTAAAATATACTCAATTTAAACGAAAACAGAAACTTTCAGTAAAATGACTAGAAATTAAAACTCCAAGTGCTTCAAAATAAAACAGCCAAATTTTAATATTCACATAATGATGCTATGTTTTCAGCAGCACAGTTCATTTTAAATTGCTAACAATTTTATTTATAAAAAATAAAGTCCATCTTATATAAAGTTGGAAAGAAACGAAATTTGATAAAGTCTCTTAGAATTTCTAGGTAGGCATTAACTCACTAGTTAAAAAGCCTACTTGAAGTCTTACACCCTTTTCTTTAAAGAAGCCCATAGAAACTTTAAGACCTTTGATAGTTCAATGAAGGGGCAAACACAATTTAAACCATCACTCATTAATAAAATTAAAAACAACATATTTCATGATAATCATAATACCAAGTATATAATAAATGAGGCTCAAATTAAGGTTTATTTATATCCGTTATAAAAACCACGTTGGGTAAATTTCCAAGAGCACTTCAGTTGGTCATATTAGCTGTCGAGAACATCAACTATACATTCTACATGCACAAAAAAAAAAAAAAAAAAGATGTAAGCCTTTTCTTGAAGATTCGGGTTTATCAGCAACATCATGCTGGAGGGTATGTTGCTACTGGGGCCCAAGCCCTTGCACCCAGACGGGTAAATGGAGTCTGTTTCAAGAAGGCTAAGATTTTCGATCTTCGTACCCAGTGCTACTGCCCATCTTGCCGAATGTCCAATCTTTTATCCCTTGTAACTTACTTCTTCTCCCTATTGACTCTTTGTTTTCCCCGTTATCACTGCTCCTAGAAAACAAGTGTGGCCCTTTTGCCAGTGAGTTAAAGGGTTGCTTTCTTTCAGTGATTTGTATTACCCAATTCTAGCACAGAATATTCAAAGGTACAGGAGAGGCCTGATCTATCCAGCACTGGTTCTTGCTATTGTTCCCTACCCACGAAATCAGTACTGATACGTCAGTTTGGAGTGGTCCAGAAGGCTTACCTCTAGTAAAGTCAAGGTTGTATCATTACTTGTATATGGTTTTTTAAAAGATTCATGTTTGGCAGAATAGACTGTGTTGAAATGTTGTTAAGTGTAGAAACAGTCCGTTTGCAACAAAACCTTATTTCTTTCCAGCCATTCTGCAGCATAACAAAAGGCCAAATTCCTCTCATGAGCTTTTGAGGCAGATTGCAGGGCCCAGTGCCACATAATAATCCTACAGGTTTTTAACTCTATGTGGTTTGACTGCCCGGAGTTACTTCACAATCATCTGACTACTTGGTTTTATATTCCTGGATTAGGATAAAGAAAACTAAACAGAAAGGCACGTAAGAGCCACCCTCAACAGCTCTTTGCTTGATAGTCATTATAGTATTTCGAAAATCTTAGTTTGCCTGTTAATAAAACTGCCAATAAAATCTTTCATATAGCCTTGAAGTTAGGCTTATGTAACATATATTTAATAGACAACAGATTGATGACCAGAATATGGAAAGAGAACTATCAAAAACAACAAAGTAGAATAACCAAAAAGTTGGCGAAGGATGCCAGAATGCAATCCATAGAAGAGGAAATACAAATAACCAAACATCTTGATCAACCTTATTAGACAGCAGAGATGCTTTTAAAAGGATGAGATATTTTTCATCCATTTGATAGGCAAATTTTAAAAATAGTAACAATAGCGAGGGGCGCCTGGGTGGCTGATGGGCTAAGCGTCTGACTTCAGCTCAGGTCATGACCTCGCCGTTCGTGGGCTCGAGCCCCACATCGGGCTCTGTGCAGCCTGCTTCAGGTTCTGTGTCTCCCTTTCTTTCTGCCCCTCCCCCACTCATGCTCACTCGCTCTCTCTCTCAAAAATAAAATAAACATTAAAAAATTAAAAAAAAAATAGTAACAGCAAGAACTGAAAAGAATGTAGGACAGCAAGCACTGATGGTGAGAATGTAAGTAGTAAAGCCTCTTTTGGAGGATATTATAGCTGTAACTAACACAATTTGAAATGAATACAAACCTAGGTCCAGAAATTCTGCTCTATAGTATTTTAAGAAACATATGTGTGTATGTATACATACATATGATTTATAGAAAGCTGCTTCAGAATCATTTAGAGAAATTATATATGATCAAACAACCTAAAGTTCTTTAAAAGAAAAAATGGTCAGGATTCATCCATACTACGCAATATCATGCAACAGTTCAAACAAACAAGACAGTTTACACGAGGACATTAAAAAGAACACAAAACCCTATGTCACACTGAGTAGACACCGCAAACGGCGAAAATCCTTTCAGAATAGTATCGTTTACGTGGACAGAGTCCAAACAAAACCATTCATTTTGCTTCTTAGTATGCAGGTGAGGCACAGTAAAAGGTATGCGAAGACAAACACCATAATAATGGTTCACCTCCTTCTACGCCTAGGCTTGAGGTGGTTCTGAGGGGAATCTGCCTTTATCTGTGTTGCCTGAATTTTGAAAAGAAGATATTGCCGTTACTTGAAAGAATAAGAAACCCAGCTCAGGAAGAGCATAAACCATTTGCTATTCATGTTCACGTGGTACCCGTATGGTACAAGCGCACTATATGTGAAAAAGACTTAACATGCAGAGGAGTAAACGCAGAACTGTTAAGAACTACAGATCCCTAGATAACCTGTTACATACTGTTTAGATTTCCCATTTTGATTTATGTTTTTGTTTATATTGAGTGAGAGAGAGAGAGAGAGAGAGAGAGAATGCAAGCGCACAAACACAAGCTGGAGAGGGGCAAAGAGAGAGGGAGAGAGGATCCCAAGCTATTAGTGCAGAGCCCAATGGGGGGGTGGGGGGTGGACCCGCCTTGAACTCACGAACCGAACCGTGAGATCCTGACCTGAGCCGAAATTAAGGGTCAGACACTTAACTGACTGAGCCACCCACGTGCCCCTTTATTTTAATTTTTAAAATAAATTTAAAAACTTTTAAAGTAAACTCTATGCCCAATGTGGCACTCAGATTCACGACACCAAGATCAAGACCCAGAGCAAGGCAGGCACCCCCCTAGACTTCCTATTTCCAAATAAAGGTGTATTACTTTAATAAAATACAATAAAAGTATTTCCGTTTTGAAGACCAGAGGCGCAGGAAAGTTACCCTCCGAGCTTTATAAGAGGCTGTTACTTCGATTTTTAAAAATTCAGACTATTCCTAAATAGTCTGAATGTATTTATGTATTGCTTGAAAAAAGAAAAATTAAGTAAATAGCCAAGGAATCTATGTTTAAGAAAGAAAAAAAAAAAAGGAAATAAAATCTGAATATGGCCCAAATCAAATGCAACATTTAGAGTTGCCTGTAAATTAAGGTTTAATATATAAATAAATATATAAACATGCAATGTCCTTAGTTATATGAGAAACTAATGTATCAATTTTGATGGATTTTGCCTTAAAACTTCATAGTTAAAATTATTTATTTCTACAAGGACATATAAACCAGTTACATAAATTCTTGGCATAAACCATTGCAATATCAACACAAGATATACTATTGTATTTCCATCAACATGTACATAGCGGTTCAAAAGACTGATGATGATGTACCTACATCATCATCTTGGTACGTTTGCATCCCATTTCTCATCGTGGGCTCGAGCCCCACATCGGGGCCCCAAGGGGACCAACTCCTGACAGTTTGAGTCATTATACTGTCATAAGGAAGGATAAAACTGTTAGAGTTAAAACTTCTGAATACAGACCAGTCTTCCTTAAGAACCCAGTGGAAAACATACACAATATTTTGGAGGAACTTCAAATTCCCCTTCATACACATCTCTGGTACGGATGAGACTATGAGGTATACCTCTAAGCATCTTAACAAAAGCTTTAATAATGGAAAAAACAAACAAACAGAAACACCGTCAAGTACGAAGCGTTATGAAGGACAATACCAAACACAACTTGAGGTTCTAGATTCGGTTCTGGTTCGCTCTCCGTGCCTAGATGTGGAACTTAACACGTCAGCAAGCCTCAGTTTCCCAATCTGTGAAATGGAAATACTAAGATACTCTGGACACCTCATTTGGCTCTGTACCTGAGGAGTTAATGTATACTAAGTATATATATCAAAGTGCTTTGGAACACTATAAAGCACTACAGAAATATTTTCAAAATTAATCTTACTATAATAAAACACTGGGAAAATCAATTTTTAATCAAATTATACCCTACACAGGACCTGTAAAAAACTAAGTATTTTCCAGAGAGCGATTTACTAGGGACACTGACAAATCACAAGCACGGTAATTAAAACAGTGTCTATGGCAAGCCATTTTGCTTCTTTAAATACTTTATCAGCACAGAATTCTCCTCGTCATCTCCAGCAGGAGAGAGGACGGGCTCGCTCACCAAAGCTCCCTGCCCAAACCTGTCATTCTTCAAAGGGCCGTGTTCTCTCTTCAAAGGTTTTGCATATGTTCCGTGTTCCTTCCGATATCCCTTCACATCCACCACCAGAGCCCGAGAGCTCGCTTGGGCTGCAAGGTAAATTGTCACATCTGCTAGATCCTGTCCGGACGTATCAAGTAGAAAGGAATGCTACACGCAAGTAAGCACACATGTGCACATATGCACACACGACTGCACACACACACACACACACACGCAAGTGTCCTTCGTTCTTCGGGGGAGAAATGTATTTCTCACACAGCAAATGACGGTCACTTTCAAAGGAAGTGCAGAACGCAAGCGTAAGAGGAGAAGAGACCTTACTCACCATCTCCCATAGCCATTCGGAGGGTCCCGGGAGCCTTTTGGAACCAAGGGGTCGGACGGCACAGCAAACAAACGCAGCTCGGTGCCTGCGCCACTGGCTCGGCCTGCAGCCGCAGACACCCGGAGCGAGCACTGTGTGACCCAGGCCGCGCCGCAGCTCTGCACCGCGATCGCCAACAGCTGCTACTCCACTTCAAAATAAAAGTCTGGGGTCTTGCGGAAACCCTGGCCTCTTTGGTGGAACCCGGCGGAGCGGGATCAAGATTATCCCCTGACTGCACACATGCGGTTACCTACAGGTGACGATGCTTCTCCCTGTCCCGGCTGCCTGGAATTTAATGCAAGAACAGCTCTGGGAGCCAATAAACGCCATCCCGCTGGGGGACTTTTAATGCAATCATCAAAACACAAGGCATGTGTTCAGCAATCATTTTCTGCTTCTCTAAAGATATCCATGTAATCAGTAGCAATCACATGATCTGACGGATTAACTGATTTGTGCCTTTTAAAAAGGTCTTCATCCTTTTGTCGTTACCTTTTCATGTTTACAACAGACACTGCTGCAAGTGCACAAACAGGAATAGCCCAGTTTCCATGATTAACTGCTCTCATTATGCAGGAAGCATTTCTGGCTGCCGTAAACAAATCACGTCAGAGGCAGCCCATCAAAGGCCGCTCTGTGTGCGGACAGCAGAGCCCCACGGAACAAAGCTTGCTTCTGGTGGGGCCAGAACCGAGCCAGTGCGCAGCTGCAGGACTCGGAGCGCCCTCCATCCAAGCTGCACAACCATCAGCACGTTGTCAAGCTCCGGGAAGGCCCCGGGGCTCGTGGTCACAGACAGACACGTTTTAAAATCAATCTAAGAAAAGGGCTTCTTTGCTTTTCACTAAAGGCTCTGTTACAAACCCAGAAAAAACCAGACTTCAAAGTTACCCTATTGCCAAGTATCAAGGTAACTCCAAAGCCGATTTCTATGCTTTGTTTTACTGCCAGCCTCCTAGAGCAATTCTTTTCCTAGCAACTGTTTCAAATAGAGAAGCTGGGAAATATCTTACAGTGATTTCACCCCAAGACTTCATTAGGTCCTGCACACATGAGACAGATCAGAATTATGCACAGTTCTTTCACAGTGAAGGAGAAACAGACTTGCAGTCACAGCCACCAACACTGTTGGTGTTTACATCTCAGCGTAGGAGACAGTCTAGAAAGCTCCATGACAACAACAGGCCCAGCCATAATCACAGGGAGCCTGCAACCCTCACCCTTTTCCTTCCTCCAGGGCTGGTGTTGCCTCCTTCCAGCCTTGATCTGATTAATGGTAAACTCAGTTTCCTTATAACAGCAGAGGGAATTCCACTGTACTCAGGGATTCTGCCTAACTTACTTTGTAACATGAGAATTAAAGTCAGACTTGAAGAACCCTCCAGACAAAAAAAATGTGCATTCTGGCCTTCCTAAACTAAATGATATGCTCAAATCTCTGATGACATAATTTTACTTTGTGATTTGAGTGTGCTGAACTAATTCTCTTGAAAACCAAGTCAAAGAATTCAACCAAACTGAAATCAAGAGTACAGAGGGGCGCTTGGGTGGCTCAGTCAGTGTCCAAACACAGCTCAGGTCATGATCTCCCAGTTTGTGAGTTAGAGCCCCCCGTCAGGCTCTCTGCTGTGAGCACAGAGCCTGCTTCAGATCCTCTGTCCCTCACCTGCTCTCTCTGTCTCTCTCAAAAATTAACATAAAAGAAAAAGAGTACAGATACGGCAATTCTGAAAGAAACCAGAGACAAAAGCATGAAATGTAAAACTGTACACCGAGACATGCATAAGGGAGAAGAGGCAGACTAAAGAGAAAAAATAAACAAGACTATTTCTTCAAACAGTAAATAAATGCAAGGTAGGGTTAGATCATTTCACTCCCGACTCCCCACGTCTCTCTCCAGCCGAAAATGCTTCCTCCTCCCAGGGGTCTATCAAAACCCCTCCGAAGCTTACAACAAGGCCCTCGTGTCATGTTTCCTGCTTATTTTTCCAGCTACAGCTGATACATGGTCTTCCTTCCACTTACCCCTAGCTAGCATCACTGGGCTCCAGCCAGCCCTAAAAGTCCTTTTCTACCTCTGGGCCTTTACGGTCACATTTTCTCTACCCAAAGCACGTTTCCTACCATTTATCCCATGACTAGCTCATTCTCATTTATCAGGTCATAATTCAAATATGTTAACTCTCAGAGAGGCTTGCCCCACTAATTATGTCTAAAGGGGCATCACTGAGTCACTCACCATGTCTATACCCTATTTACTTCACTTAATGACAGTTCAGATGGCAACTTTCAGCTATAATGACTCTTAAAACATTATACCACCTTTATAACAAATCCTCCGGGTTTTATTGTTTTTATTTTTGTCTGTGTTTACTAAAAGGAATTTTTCATCCCCACACATTCTAAATCAAAAAAAGAAGTGTGAGGTTTCATTATTACCATTTTAGGCAAAGTCACACTAAAAAATTTTATCTACTGTAATAGTTTCTAGACTATCATATGGAACAACTCTGAACTGAATGTCATGTTTGGGTGAACTCACAACAATTTGCTTTGCATATATATGTCCATCAAGTATCTTCAATGGCTTTTCAGTCTGTTATGTGCAGGAACTATCTGCACAAGTTTTGTGTTGAGCCTTTACTCTGCCCTAAAATGCTTTCCTGTTCTATAATTTTAACGTTTTAGGCTGGGTGCACAATTACAATAAGCCAATAAGGGCTGAAAATTTTGTAGGGAAAAATCGTGCAAAACTTAAAAAAAAAAAAAAACAACTATTACTTTGGGTACAAAAGTTTTGCCCTCAAATTGTTACTTACAAAAATTTGTTTTCAGTGTTCAGTTGATATATTTCTCTACCTATAAAAATTATTCAAAAATTACTCACGGAGTGCATGGGTGGCTCAGCTGGTTGAGCATCTGACTCTTGATTTCAACTCAGGTCATGATCTCATGTTTCATGAGTTTGAGCCCCGTGTCAGGCTCTGCACTATGTCAGCGTGGAGCCCACCTGGGATTCTCTCTCCCTCTCCCTCTGCCTCTACTCCACATTCTCTCTCTCTCTCTCTCAAAAATAAATAAACTTAAAAAAAAATTACTCATTATCCTAGGTTGGGATTACATAAACCATAATGTTAGTGGAAATAATTTCTTCAATTAGTGGTTTTCACTTAGCGGCAAGGATTTTAGGAATAATTTAATTTCATTAAACAAAGGGTAGTTGTATTTCTCCCATTACCAACTGTAATCACTGTGGATATTCATTCATTCACTTGTTTATAATCTAGCTCCCTTGCTAGAGTGTAGGCTCCCTGAGGCAGAAACTTTGTCTTCTTCACTGCTGTGATGATACCTAATTTATATTTTAAGATTATTCTCATTTCTGGGTAGAAAATAGATTCTAAAGTGCAAACATGGACCAGGTTTCTATTGCAGTCATCCAGGTAAAAGCTGAAGACTGACAGTGGGGTTTTAGCAGTGGAGACAGGAAAAAAAATGAACACATTTTGGATGTATTAAGATTTTAAAGGTAGACAGACGGGCGGTCAATTCAGGTTTCTGGCCTGAGCTGATGGTGGCAGCACTGACTGAAATGGGTAAACGGGGAACCACGGGTTTGAGGGGAAGGAAAAGACAACGGGCTTCCCACTTTCGGAGATCCCTATTAGGCACCCCAATGGGAATGTCATCGAGGCCACAGACTACCCAAACTAGAGCATTAGACAGACGAACGAGGGCCACAGAACCACACATTTAGTTAGGTGTCAACAGCGAATAGTTATCATTTCAGCCCAAAGGCTTTAATTACATTACTGAGAGAGAATACAGACAAGGTAGAAGAGAGACCTGGGCCCTGGGACTTGGCAACATGACCTGGGACTTGGCTTCCCTCTTCTAATCTCTTCCCTTATTAACAAATCCATGAAAGTGTTTTTCAATGACAGCATTACACTGTCTTCAAACCCATCCTGACCTATTTCTACATCCTACTGTATATACATACATAAATCAAACTTTAATGTTCACATTTGACCACACTTGAAATATTCACATGATAATCTCCAAGACAAATAAATGCCAGATCCTGACCCCAAACCTCCTGTTTATGGAGAGATAAACAAGAGAAAAAGAAATGGGAGCTAACAGAATAGAGAATACAAAATCAATTTCGAAGGTAACAGAAATAACCTCACAAAACACAAGAGATCACACTTTTGAAATAAGCCGTATTCATATAATAAATATCTTAAATTTATAATATGCAAGATACTTTTTTCTTAGAGTTGTAACTACAGAGTCTGGAATACGCAGGTGAGGATGCACTAGAAATCGTATGAAAACACAGCCATCCCAATCCAAGGAATTTTAACAACCATCCATCTTCCTGCTGTTTCTGGTTTCTATAGAAATAGAGGTAACTGCTAGAAAAAGAAGGATAAGGTACTTAAAACACCTTCTATTCAGGGAAGAGTGAGAAACAGCTGGCAGTCAGGACTGGTAGCGCTGAAGTCAATTTATGCTTCTGGAACTAAGTTTAGATTAGGGTAGACAATCTTTTTAGCACTAAACTCTCACTCCATCTGCCTTCCTGCAACACAAGGCTTAGTCTTGGTTTCATCCAGAGAAAAGGAACTATATTATATTAGCAACTAGTTTTCCCATTATTTGACTATATAACAACTCACACACCCAATATTTCCCCCAACATCACTTACATTACTAAAGCTAACCACGTTCTCTTTTATAGGAACCTACTTTCCTAGGTGGAAAAACCACCTATAACTATCTTTGGAAGTAGAAGATATTCTTCACATATGTGGCTAATTATTATTTAAAACCTAAAGTCTAAGTAAATGCCGCCCAATAAAAGCAAACACAATCTCACAGCCTTACAAAAAGAAGAGCAACCACAAAATGGAGTAAGTGCCCGATATTAACCTGAAACCTCTTTGAATTCCAACGCGGTCTCATTCTACATGAGAAGCCAAAGACGATCATGCTGGTGCGGTTCCTACATCTATGTCTCTTCACCAGTATCAAGTCTACAAGTAGGTGTGACAGAACCCATCAACCCCACAACTTCTACTAACAACTAAGTAAAACAACTACTCTGAGAATAAAAAACACTGTATTCATGAAACACAGAAGGCAAGAGGGTCAACGTTTCTTCAACTCAGAAGATACAAAAACTCAGGCAAAACAACAGTATCATTTTACTCCTTTGACCCATAATTAAATTTTCAGTTACTCCAAAAGAGTCAAGAGGACAGCGAATGGTCAGCAGTATGGAAAGACTTTGTTATTATCTCCTAACTAAGCTTCGGGCCACAAAATCATATCTGCTGAATCAGTGATAAAACAGTTGACCTGAAAACACGTTTCAGTCTCTAAAACTTGGCTAAATAATCTTAGAAATGTTTGAGAACTGGGATAACTTAATTATTCTTACCTTTGCAGACACTCAAAATCATACCGCCTGAATTTTGCACTTCATCAAATTTGGCAAAAATCATCTCTAATCTGGGAATAAAGAACACATTTTGTTTACTTACAGTTTAAACAGAATTTCCTTCACTATCTCCCTGAGAGAAATAAGGTCAGGGATTCAGTTAGTTCTACACGACTCTGTCTAACAATGATCTCACTCACTGAGAGAAAACACAAAGCCCGTCCCTCATGAGTAGAGAAGGAACCTAACACAGGCACATCTCCACGCACACAGCTTCGCGTTTCCTCATAAAATTATTTTTCCAAACCCATTAGAAATCTTTTAGTTACAACCTCATAATAAATCCACTCAGTCACCAACACATCTTTAAAAAGTACATACTCTTAAACACTGAGAACAAACTGAGGGTTGATGGGGGCTGGGGGAGAGGGGAAAGTGGGTGATGGGCATTGAGGAGGGCACCTGTTGGAATCAACACTGGGTGTTGTATGGAAACCAATTTGACAATAAATTATACTTAATATAAAAAGAAAAAGAAACAAAGTACATACGATCATGCAAAGGAAACTTAAGGCAAACATAAAAGCAATGATATAAAATGTCAGAAACTACAGTGATGCAGGTACGGCTGATAATTTGACATTTTCTCTATTAACCTGTTTTCATTCAACACCAATTCCATCAGTGCTTCTGATTTTATATTCAGAATTACTTTCTATACTTCTATCTCCCCCCCCCTTTTTTTTAGCTAAAATGTATTTCTTATTACAACAGCAATGTACATTCATTATAAAAGAAAGCTAGGAAATGTAATTAGGAACAAAGGAAAAAACCCAAAACACAATCCCACCATCCAAGTTTTTAAACCATATGCTTTCTGATGGTTTGTATTTATATATAATTTTTCTTCAGATCCAAAGGCAATCATGTTGACAGCACTATTTTTTAGTTCACTTTGCCTTTACTTTCCACTATATCATGTTATGGTTTATTCTTAAAGTTATGACTTAGAGATTTGGGGAAGGAAGAGGGCCGTTGTCATGGTTTTTTTTTACTTGCCAGATGTTCTCTGACTCACCTTTGTTTTTGTCAGTGTCATTTCTACAACCTTAGTTAAGCGTTGGTCCACATTCTGTCATTTACTTGTAAATTGAGGATACGTTTGGTCTTAAAAATACATATGTTTTTTTTTAGCTGAAAACCTTCTAGGAACTCATCATAATGAGATTTCTAAACCTTAACCTCACCTCCTACCCCCATTAAATTCAACAAATAAAAATATCCACACATCTGGGGTACCAGGGTGGCTCTGTGGGTTAAGCCTCTGACTTTGGCTCAGGTCATGATCTCACAGTTCGGGAGTTCGAGCCCCACATCAGGCTCTCTGCAGTCAGCACAGAGCCTGCTTTGGTTCCTCTGTCCTCCTCTCTCTGCCCTTCCCGTGCACACATGCACTCTCTCTCAAAAAATAAACACACATTAAAAATTCACACATCTAGAAGGACTTCAGTTTAAATTTTTTTTTTTTTTAACGTTTATTTATTTTTGAGACAGAGAGAGACAGAGCATGAATGGGGGAGGGTCAGAGAGAGAGGGAGACACAGAATCGGAAGCAGGCTCCAGGCTCTGAGCTGTCAGCACAGAGCCTGACGCGGGGCTCGAACTCACGGACCGTGAGATCATGACCTGAGCCGAAGTCAGACGCTTAACCGACCAAGCCACCCAGGTGCCCCTAGAAGGACTTCAGTTTAAAGACACAGGTTGCTCATTTACAGCTCTTCCAGAGTACTGAGCAGACAGCAGACAGGCTGCCCAGAGAAAAGAGGTGGGCAAGACGAAATGCGGGAAGAAACCCTGGAACCGGAAGGTGGGACCTCGGAATGAAGACCAGACAGGAACAGAAAGGAGAGGATCCAGGAGAGCTCTTTGGGGAAAAAGGCAGAACAAAGATGTTAAGAAGTATGAAATTAACATACAGCTAGAGTAGCAAAGTGGGAGTAAGAAACTGACGATAGAAAGCTGAGAAGAGAATTGGTAAGGAATTAAGGTGGGCAGACAAAACATACAGCAAGAAATGTCTACAGGCAGCTTTAATTTAAAAAAGGAGGGGGGGGGAATAAGCTGAAATTCTAGGGAAATATAATGGTAATAGGGAAGGAGGGAGGGAGGTTTAGTTAAGGTGGAAGATATCACCCAAAGGTCTTTGAAACTGGGTTCGGCTACGAGAGATGCACACTGAGCTTATCTCACACCCTTTATCCTGCTGCCAACCCTCACTTAGCTTCCTATAACTATCCTGCTCTCTCTTCTCAGTCTCCCTTTCTTTCTTTTTTTTTTTTTTTAGTTTTTATTTATTCATGTAAGTAATCTCTATACCCGACATGGGGCTCAAACTCACCACCCCAATATCAAGAAGTCACATGCTCTTCTGACTGAGCCAGCCAGGCACCCCCAGTCCCCCTTTCCTTCTAATGCTTCTCACTTGACCAACTTCCACGTGAAACACTGACATTTGCTTAGTATTCACTGAAAGGATTTTAGTTCCCTGTTTAAAATTTTGTAAGAAGTTCACACCTTCCTATCTTTATTTTTTTTTACTATTTTTATTTTATTTGAAAGAGTGAGAGAGATCCTGCATGTGCATGAGTGGGGTAGGAGGGGGAGGGGCAGAGGGGGACAGACAGAGAGAGAGAGAATGAATATCTTATGCAGGCTCCCCGCTCAGCCTCAGGACCCCGACACGGGGCTCAATCCCACAACCCTGAGATCGTGACCTGAGCCAAAATCAAGAGTCAGACGCTCAACCAACTAAGCCACCCAGGCACCCCACACCTTATGATCTTTAAAAGAAAAAACTAAACATACTATAATTTTCTTTCTATGTGGCCCTCGCCAGATTGCCCTCATCCCTGATCATTAAGTCTCAAATAATACAAAGCTCCATATAACTATTTAGCTTATTCATAGTGGAAGATCACTGCACATATAATCTGATGGCAAAGGAATAAGGGCAGAAAGAAGAGACGAGGATCTTTTAAGTAATTCAGGAAGAAAAAAAATTATAAAATTCAGTGGAAAGAAAGTACAAAGAAGCCGGATTGTCCAAAAGGCCAGTGAGGTTCTAGGAAGGTTCTGACTCAGGAGAAAGACAGAGACCAACCAGTAAAGCTTCAGTATAGAACTGGAAAAGCAACCCTAACCAAAGTCCACATTTAAGTTTAGAGTCAAAACAACAAATTTCACTGTAGTTTTGATCTGTATTTCTCAAGATGGCTAATGGTGCTGAACATCTTTATTATGGGTTTATTGGCCATTTGTATTTCTTCTATTCAAATCCTTTGCCTGTTTTTAAAATTGGTTATCTGTCCTTTCACTGTTGAATTGTATAAGTTTTTTATAGATTATTTATATACTCAGGACATAAGTCTTTTATGAGATGTATGATTTGTAAATATTTTCCCCATTATGTGGGTTTTCTTCAGATTTCTTGATGGTATCCCCTGAAGCCCAAGTGTTGGGGTGTATTTTGATGAAGTACAATATACCTATTTATTTATTTTGAGAGAGTGATCATGAGTGGGGGAGAGGCAGAGAGAAAGAGACAAGCTCAAGCAGGTTCTGCGCTGTCGGCACACAGCCTGACACGGGGCTCGATCTCAAAAACTGTGAGATCATGACCTGAACTGAAATCAAGAGTCAGATGCTTAACCGACTGAGCCACTCAGGCACCCCAATATATCTATTTTTAATTTGGCTGCTTATGCTTACGCTATGCGTATTTAAGAAACCAATGCCTAGCATTTTCTAAGTTTTATCGTTTTAGCTCTTACATTTAGTTTTATGATCCATGTAGACTTAATCTGGGGGTTTGGTGTGAAAAAGCCCAACTTTTTTCTATTGCCCATGGAAATTCGGTTTTTACAGCATCATTTGTAGAAAAGACTATTCTTTTCCCATTGAGTGGTGTCAGTACTTTTGACAAAAATCAACGGGCCATAAATGTAAGGGTTTATTTCTAGACTCTTACACTGATCACATGCCTAGTGTTAATGCCACTACCACACCACCAGGCCTTATCTTTTGAAAAATAGCTGACAAAGGAAGAAAAAATTTTAATTATTATTTTAAAACTATTTGATTCAATGGCTTTATAAATTCTACTTACGTTTAGCTATTTTAATAAAGAAGAAGGTCTTTGACATAAATAAGGGTGGGCAAAACCAGAAATTTACCCTAAAGAGTTGTATCCAACAGGAAATTTGGAAATCACAAAGAGAGCAGCATTTGAGAAACAGAAATATCCTTTCTGAAAATTAAACTTTTATGACCACTATATGATTAAAAAATACAATTCTCAAAGAAATTTAATATTCGATATAAAGTTAACTTTTGAGAATAAATGCTGGTGGAAAGAGGGCAACAGTGGAACATTATTTGAAGAAAGAAGTAAACCAAACAGTCATTCATTATTTTACCTTATGAAAGTTTTAGATTCTTTGATATACATGGGTCCAGTATTTTGAAGATTCAAAATAGTGCCTACAAAATAGTGAGGTCATCATATGCTAAAAGGATAGAAGACACTCTGTGCATGCTTGAAGCAAAGCTCATCACACCTTATACCTACACAGAGTCCTTCCCACTCCGTACTACCCGGCAGAGAAGCACCGTGGAGAAGAACAAGGCGAGCACAGCACTGAGGAAAGAACTGTGGACTGGAAGTCAGAAAGCCTCAGCTTCTCACCAACTACCTGTCTCTGCTCTGGTCTCAGACTCCTGAGCTGTCGAGTGACTAGCCCGCTTAGAGGTTGGAGAAACAAGAAGAATGGACGAGGTTAGTAAGTCATTGGCTTATTTCAGTAAGAACATTAGCATAAGCTATCCAGGTATGATAAAACCCTTAAAGTTGATTCTGATGGGGGGAGAAAAAGCACATAAGGAGTTTCCCCTAACAACTAAAGTTACTTATAAAACATAACTTGGGAAGAAAGGAATATTACACGCTAATCTTACTTGGAGCATAAATGCAAAAATCCTAAGCACATATATGGACACTTAATTTATGAACACAAGGAACACTGAAGAAAGACATTTTCAATAAGTGGTCTGGGTCAAGTGGACACCCACATGGAAAAAAAAAATGTATCTGCACCCCTATCTCACACCATTTTCAAGGAAAATACCACATGGCCTATACATCTAAATGTGAATGAAACTTGAAGACAATTACCCAGAGCATGTCTTTAAGACACTAGGGTAAGTAAATATTTCTTAAACCAGGCACAAAAATGTCTAATTGTAAAGGAAATGACTGAAAACTGCATGAAAATTAAAACTCACGTATGCGAAAAGACATCGCCAAGAAAGTAAAAAGGCAAGTCATAAGGTGGGAGAGGATATCTGAAGCATATACATAGCTGACAACGGGCCTGTATCTAGAACATATTTTTTAAAAGTTCTAATAATCAATTTTTTTAAATGACAGACCACCAAATTTTTTAAAAACAGGCAAAGACCTGAAAAGACACTTTAAAAGAACATATCCAAATGACTGATAAATGCATTAAACAGTGATCTTCTTTATTAGTAATCAGAAAAATGCAGATAATAACACATTCACCAGAAATCTAAAGTTAGTAAAAATAAGACTAATAATTTAGGCAAGTAACAGTGAAAATATAGACTAATAGGAAGTTGCAAACAGTGCCAGTAAGAATATAAATGGGTACAACCACTCTGGACAAGTGTTTGTCAATATCAGTTACAGGTGAACATACCCTATGGCCCCAAAATTTCACTCTCAGACATATTCTAAGAGAATGAATACATACGCACACCAAAAGACATGTACAAGAATGTTTTTAATAGCATTATCCAAAAAAGCTACAAGCTGAAAACAACCCACAAGCCCATCATTAGTATGGATTCACAGTATAATCTATTCGTAAAATGGAAAACTATATGGCAATGAAAATAAACCAACTGTAGCCAGATCCAACAACCCAAATGAATTAAAAAAAAAAATTAACTGAGAGAAGGCAGACACAAAAGAACACATACTTTATGATTCCATTTATATAAAATTCAAAAACAGGCAAAATGAAACTATAGTGATAAAAAGCGGGATCATGGTTACTTTTGGGAAGGACAGAAAAGGCAAGAATTAAAAAGGATTTGGGGAGGCTTCTGGATGATTATAATGTTCTACTTTGCCACCTGTGTGGTAGATACATGGGTATATTCACTTTGTGATAATTTACACAGCTGCATACTTAAGAGTTACGTATTTTTCTGTATGATGCCATACTTGAATAAAATTGTAAAATTATTTAATAAAAAGTAATTTCAATATACATTTTTAATTTTTTTAATGTTTTATTTTTGAAAGAGAGCGAGCGAGCAAGGGGCAGAGAGAGAGAGAGGGAGACACAGAATCTGAAGCACGCTCCAGGCTCTGAGCTGTCAGCACAGAGCCCGACATGGGGCTTAAACCCAAGAACCTTGAGATCAGGACTTGAGCTAAAGTCAGGCACTTAACCGACTGAGCCACCTAGGCGTCCCTAAATTTTAAAATATATATAACGTAACATATATACATACATATATGCACATACTCATACACGTAAATATATTACATTAACATCAATTCTCTCATTCACATAAAATAACGTACTTTACTCAAATGAAATTGTTAGCTTTGTAAGTAGAAAATGAAGAAGCACTCAAAATAATGCATATTCCATGTGCAATCTTGTTACCAAAAAATAATCGGTACTGGGAAAAAACTACATGGTAAGAGACACAGCCAGATAGGAAGAGAGTTACGACAACAGAACAGACCACCACCTCTTAAGTGGTCTGGCTTTTCCTGACACCACCCTACACCACCAAAAATCTATCAAGCCTCCAGATCCAACCAGCAAGTTACAGGGGGTGAGGACAGAAGAATATCTTAAACCACAACCACAGGAAAGGAACTAGCAATATTCAGAATACGGGAAACTTTACAGGATAAACTGCCTGGCTTATTGAACAAATAAACACAAGGGAAAAAAAGTGTTGGAGGTACATAAAGATTTGGAAAGACTTGTAAGAACATACCAGCTAATTGCAGGACTTCATTTGGGTATTGATACAAACAAAAACAGACAAATACTTATGATGTTTAAAAGCAACTGGAAATTGGGGTGCCTGGGTGGCTCAGTCGGTTGACTGTTCGACTTCAGCTCAGGTCACGATCTCACAGTTCGTGGGTTTGAGCCCCGCGTCGGGCTCTGGGCTGACAGCTCAGAGCCTGGAGCCTGCTTCGGATTCTGTGTCTCCCTCTCTCTCTGCCCCTCTCCCACTCATGCTCTGTCTCTCTCTGCCCCTCGAAAATAAAGAAACGTAATAAAAAAAAATTTTTTAAGCAATTGGAAATTTGTTTTTTGGGTTCTTTGAAACAACTGGAAATGTGAATGCTGACTGGATATTTGACTTATAGAATTATTTGCAAAATATTTTTAACTTGTGATGACAGTATTATGGTCGTGACTGGAAAAAAACCTCTTTTTCAATTTCTGAATAATTACAGATGAAACATCATAACTTGGGCTATGCTTCAAAAGAATACAGGACAAGAGTAAGTAGGTAAGAGTAGAACATATGAAACTGGCCATGAGTTGTTAATTGTTGAAGCTGTGTAATGGGTACATGAAGGTTCATTATACTACTGCCTACTTTAGCGTATGTTTGAAATTTTCCATAATAAAAAGTTAAAAAAGACAACAGAAAAACCTTTCAAGCCTCCCTTAAAATGGGGACTAAAATTTGATAACAAAAAAATTTAATTGGAATAATATCTTTTTTTTAAACCTATTTTTTTAAGTTTACTTATTTATTTTGAGAGAAAGAAAAAGGGAGAGAGGGAATCCCAAGCCGGTTCTACACTGTCAGTGCAGAGCCTCATGTGGGGCTTGAACTCACAGAACCATGAGATCATGACCTGAGCTGAAACCAAGAGCTGGATGCTTAACCAACTGAGCCACCCAGTTGGCCCTTAAGTTTATTTCTGCAGGGGGAGAGAAAGCACAAGCAGGAGAAGGGCAGAGAGAGAGAGATAGAGGGAGACACAAAACCCGAAGCAGGCCCCAGGTTCTGAGCTGTCAGCGCATAGCTGGACGACATGGGGCTTGAACTCACTAACTGTGAGATCACGACCTGAGCTGAAGTTGGATCCTTAACCAACTTAGTCGCCCAGGGACCCCTGAAATAAGATCTTTAATAAAAATAGAAACTCTGAGAATTACTAAAGAAAAAAAGTACCTCTGAAGAAAATGTTGATATATGAGAAGCTTATTGATGGGATTTTTATTTTTACTGACCTGATTGATGAGACTCAGATATTCTTAATGTTCCTTTTATTTGACTACACTTTAAGAGTAGTGACTAGGGGTGCCTGGGTGGCTCAATTGTTAAGCAGCTGACTTCGGCTGAGGTCACGATCTCATGGTTCATGAATTCGAGCCCTGTGTTGGGTTCTGTGCTGACAGCTCAGAGCCTGGAGCCTGTTTCAGATTCTGTGTCTCCCTCTCTCTCTTCCCCTCCCCTGTGTGCACGTGTGCTCTCTCTCTCTCTCTCTCAAAAAAAAAAAAAAAAAAAAAAGAGTAGTGACTAATTCTTATATAGCTTTCTGTTATCCAGTACCTTGTATAGTATCTTTCAACAGGAGGCACTAAAAAAAATATTTACTTAATGAATGGATTAATATTTTTACTATAATCTTGCTCAAGCATCTTCCAAATACTGTAATGATTATTACTGCCTGGTATCCAAAAACAGTTTACCTGACATGGTATTTAATTACATATTAAATAGTACAGGGGTATATATATATAATCAACCAGTGTCCAAGAAAATTACAAGATCTCAAGAACTTTTTATTTAATTTTATTTTTTAAATGTTTGTTTATTTTTGAGAAAGATGGGGGCAGAGAGAGAGGGAGACGGGATCCGAAGCAGACTCTGTTTTGATAGCAGACAGCACAACGCGGGGCTCAAACCACGAGATCACGACCTGAGGCGAAGTCGGACTGTTAACCGACTGAGCCACCCAGGTGCCCCTCAAAAACTTTTTAAACGGTGATAACCTGCGTATCTTTTTGTATCTTTAGAATTTTTAAAAATTTCAGAAAATTGAACCTATTTAAAATACACACATGAAAGTAAACTTCTAAAACGAGTGGCAAATAAACAAATGTAGCGAGACTTACCTAGCAGGGGGAATCCCCCTCTTACAGAGGTCCACCCGCACTCTCTCTCCCACATGTCTATAGATCTCCACCACAGCCAACACTGCCGCATCTCTCACCTGCCAAAGAATTCAGAAATTTAAAAAAACAAAACAAAACACCTTAGATGAAACATAATAAAATACTTCACCTCAAGGCAACATTATACTCGCACACCAACTTGAAGCTCTCAGTTGGTTTTAATGCTTCTAAACCCCTGAAAGATTTTGGCAGGTCATTAACAAAAACCAAGAGGGCCTGCAGAGAAACTTCTAGAGAAACCTTGTAAAAGGTTCTGTAGAAACCTAAAACATGTAAATAAAAGCTATTAACGTGGCTTTTAAAAAACCTTCTATTTGTAATAAGCCTGCATAAAAGCTGCCGGTAACTGTATGATTACAAATCATTACTGCGGTTAATATACTTTCCTGGAATAAAACTGCCCTTCAAGAATGTGGTCCGAACCCAACAGTCAATAATGCGCAAAGCATCATTACTCACAATGGTCAAAAGATGAAAACCCAAATGTCCACCTATGGATGTATGTATAAAGAAAACGTGGTATACACACACAATGGAATATTATACAGCCTTAAAAACGAAAGGAGGAAGTCGGACAAAAGACAACACAGAAGAACCCTGAAGACGTTATGCCAGGTAAAACATGTTAAATACAAAAGGACAAATTATATGGTTCCACTTTCGTGAAATACCTAGAGCGTAACAACTCACAGGAGAAAAAGTAGTATGTGGTTGCCAGGAGCTGGAGGACTGGGGGGAATAGGGAGTTCTTGCTTAACAGGTACGGGTTTGGGAAGACGAAAAAGTTCTGGAGATAGACTGTGGTGATGGCTGCACAACAGTGTACTTAATGCCAACGAAGTACACACTTAAAATCAATTAGAATGGCAGGGGCGCCTGGGAGGCTCAGTCGGTTAAGTGTCCGACTTCGGCTCGGGTCATGATCTCGCGGTTCGTGAGTTCGAGCCCCGCGTCGGGCTCTGTGCTGACAGCTCGGAGCCTGGAGCCTGGAGGCTGCTTCAGGTTCTGTGTCTCCCTCTCTCTGCCCCTCTCCAGCTCACACTCTGTCTCTCTCTCAAAAATAAACAAACATTAATAAAAAATGACCAGAATGGTAAATTTTATGTTGTGTATATTTTACTACAATTAAAAGAAAAAAATGTGGCCTCAAGACAGGAATTTGGAAGATGGCCGTATTTTCCATGCCCAGCCCACCGCCAAAAAGCAAATGAAGAGGAAGTAAAACTCTACAAACCTCCAGGGGCAGAGCCAGGCCTAGTAGCAAGGAAAACCTTATCCAGGGTTATTCCAAATGCCCAGGCTGTGCCAAAAAGGTTACAGTCAAGATTCAACTCCACTAGGACGGACAGGATCCAGAATACTCCCCTTTTATGCCTAGCATACGCAGCTCAGGTAAATTTCTAACAAGGGATATACCACTGGTACAAACTCTCGTTAAACAGGGTTCTGTGGCAAAAAGTTGTTACGCAGCCACTTTCAGGAATGAAGAAATGAGGCTGACAACCTGTCCTCACGGTTAAGTGCAGGACTACGGAAAGGAAGGCTCTTTGCCACTCCATCTTTCAAACCCGAGAACTATCCTTTCAGCACCACACATCCTTAACGCCAAACGAGCGACAAACTTAAGCAACTGAAGTGAATATAATGTGTTCTCAGGAAGTAACTGGTGGATTTTAAGAGCAAAATGACACGAAATCTTGATTTCACAACCCCCTCCACCCTCCCTCTTCTTTTTTAAAAACGGAGTAAGAGCCCTAAGAAGAAGAGGTGGCCAAAAAAGTTAGTCAATGCTTGAATGTAAATAAAATTTTACCTGACTGTTGGAATCTCCAAATAAGACACACAAATGTGGTACCAACTTGCTGAGGACTAGCGGCCGAGCCCCAAAACTAAATAAAATTTGAAACAAAATAAAGAGAATTTGGTTTTAGTCAAACAGTAAACAAACTATACTTTCTTCTGGTTTGTATCAATAAGACGAATATGGTGCACAGCACGGGCACACATCATTAAAACATGAAGGATGTGAGACACAAGCAAAAACTAATTCTAAACAATGTGAAATATGCAAAAGTGAATAATCATGACTGACAATGAAAACTGTCGACACATGATCCAACAGAACAAAATGTTCAACCGATGGCACTCTTAAACCTAGCAACCTATCAATCGCTCATGAAAATTTGAGCTTTTGCTTTAAAATAGTGATATTTTTAGATGCTGTGTCTCCAATAAATTTGCATTCCAATAAACCTTTATTTATGTTTATTAATATTTTGATGAGGTCATGGGTTGAAAGCAAATGACAGGAGAGCCAAAAACCACAAAAGTTGTGCAGACTGAATGCACTTACAAGCTCTAGATGGCAGAAAGGACCACAGAGGAGTAAAAGAAAATAAATGAAGGTATAGTTAGAATAAAGGAAGTAACGCTACAGGAAAAGTTGAAAGTTACAATAGATCACCTATCTTGTTGCATAGAACTTGAGCACATAATCAAGAAACGGAACAAAAGCCCTGGCTTCCCAGTTTTTTCGGACTGGAGTTGTGAGCTCTGTGTTATCTATGCTTCAGAGCTCTACATAATGCTACCCAATTCACCGTCTAGCTACCTGGCCGAATCTTGGTCAGTCTATGATTTTGGTAACTACCCACAGTGGTCTAGAAAACCTAGGTGGGGGAAATAGCTACAATATCTGAAATACCACTGAGTTAAAAACAATGCCAAACTGGGTCCAGAACAGAAGAAGATCCTAAGTTATACCAGCATTCCTGTTATATGACCATCTATTTTGGGTAGCAACTATTACTCAACTTATTTAAGAAAAAAAGAGAAACACTTATCACTGACTAGTTGTTTTAAATTAACATACACATAAAAAATTAACAGCCAAAGATATCAGATCAAATAAAAACTCTCATACCAGAGATCAATTAATAACTCATTTAAAATCTGTTATTTCCATAGCTTTCCTTGAGCTTTACAAAATGGATACTGTTTTTTCTTTTTAGCAAAATGAAAAACAAGTTGACTATTTTCAATAATCATAAAACTTACACGTTTAAGGTTTCAATAAGACATAGACACACGCCTTCTCGAGATCGAAAATTCTTGTGCTTAAAACCAGAAGTCAACTGTTCCCAAATGTACTATTTGAAGGAGAAGTAAACAAGAATAACAAAAAATTAAATTACTCATGCTTTAATCTTTTATCTATTCCCAACCTTATCACCAACTTTCATGAGAACTCAATTTTCCCATCAGATTTTACTTCTCAGTTTTTCTAAGCCAATTTGTGCTAGCAGCATTGCTCTCACCCATTTTCTAATATTATAATCACATTTTTTGGTTTTTATTTAATATCTTTCACTTTAGATTTCAATTATTCTCAGAAAAACAATGTCCAATACCTAAAAACCTTACAATTTCCATGCACAGAGAATTCTAAGCTTTAGAAACCTTTGACAACAATGCTACCATTATAAGCCCAGTAGTCCAGTAAGCATTCAAAATGTCTAATGTTGCCTGGCAACTACTACAGACTGTCACATGGAACAGGATTTTTCAACATTTTATAATTCAGGCTTTTCTCCTTCAGCACTGGATCCAAATACAGAAACATTATTTGGGTAAGTCATTTTATTGCTGCCTACTATAATTCTCTTTTGTAAAAAGGATACATAAACCTATACAGATAATCCAACTTTATTTTCCAAACATACAGCCAATTGTCTCAATCAGTCCTTTCTCTGCAGTTAGAAACACCATCCTTTCCATTTATTAAATTCATGCATGCATACACATATACGCGCGCGCGCACACACACACACACACACACACACACACACACACACGCCCTTCTCTTCCTGGACTCTATTCAGCTCTACTAATATTACTCTCTGCCAAACTTTCTAGAAGGTAACCTGGAAGTTTACCTGGAAAACCTGAAATGTGAATAAGCTGATGCAGCCCCACCACCTCTGGAACACCAGTCTATATAAATAAATACTTATATTTATGTCCAAAAACACACGTACAAGGATGTTACTTATAGTACTATTTATAATAACACATCAAAAGGGAGTTAAAATCTGAACCACTAAGCAAGTGCTGAAGGATACCCACCAAACTATTAGCAAGGACTTCATTCTAAGGTGTAAAATATCTCGGCCAACAGTTTATTTTTACAATTGAACACTCTTTGGATGTTTTTCTAAAACGTATGTAATACATAATTTTAAAACTGTATTCTAAGTGACAACACATTGCATATATTGTAAATTCTGATTTTTTCTACTTAACATGAGATATTCTATAAATCTTTATTTACATATCAATTTATTTTCAGTCTCCTTTCAAAACATCTCCCTAAGGGCTAATTTTTTTTTTTTTTACTATATTCATAACACACAAATCAGTGTCCTAGAATATATGCTTTATCTAATTAGTAACCACCTGTTTAAATAAAAAATTTAGTTCTTGTCACTGTAAAAGTCGCAGTAATTAACACAACATTCAGTAGTTCTCAAAAGGAGCTTTCTCACTGAACACTGTATAACCTGCAGGTAAGAGAAACCAAAGAATAATATATTCAGCATATTGTCCAAGTAACAGAATCTGAGTCGGCTTTATAAAAAATGCCAAAGAGTAGAAAATAGGAAAAAGCAAAACAACACAATGTTAAACACCGACATTTTACTTTAAATTTCAATTTCTTTAGAGCATTAACAATGATTCACTGTTTCCAATTTCAGCTTCCATGTCCCTGGAGGCTTCCATGGCTCGCTGTGATTACCATCTATCTATCCCGATATTTCATTACTGATTAGCAAAATCGAAATTTAAAAGGTAGGCCTACCATAGGTGCTGCTACTTGATCCATCAGCTTCAATATCAGAGTCTGAGCTTCGTCTCGAACCTTGTCTTTGGCATCTCCCATTCTGTCTATTAAAGCTACAATAACTAGAGAAAGGCAAGAGGAAGAGAGTAAATATTTATAATTCATCTCCATTATAAGCTATATTTTACAAAATTATAATCAGCTTGTTTCATAAATGAAAAGTTACCAGGTAAGCAAATTATTTTCTTTACTCATGAGTCCAATAAAAACTAACGGAGAAGGAAGGTCCAAAAGTATACTTACAGCATGATATCCACTTATGACAATGTTCAAAAAACAGGCAGGACTAAACACTATCCTATTTAGAGACGTGTGTGGCTAGTCAAGCTCTACAGATCAGCGAGGGAATGGTCATCCGAAACGTCATGTCAGTGGTAACGTCTGGTAGAGGGAGGGAGGGGTCAGTAGGAAATGCAGAGAGGAAGTAGCTACGATGGGAGAGTTCTGGTTTCTTGACCTGGGCACAGGCAGGTGTTGGCTTATGATCACACGTCTGACAGGTACTTTTATGTATGTATGACATATTATTCTGACAAAAATAAAAGCCTAGGCCCCCGGGATTACAGTTTTTCTCTACTATGTCCAAGACTGTGGCACTGTTTCACGCAAGGAGGCAAGAAAGGCGGGTGAGAGTCTATTCTTGGAGAGTTTTCATGAAAATGGCTTCTGTAACTGTAAGTCAACAAAGAACCAAAAAGAAATGACATCTGTTGAGGGTGAGGGTGAAGGGAAAGGGAGGTGAGGGCAGAATTCAGAGGGTACAGATTCTAAAGTTCACTCATAGGGCAAAAATCTCTCACAGTCAAAATTATCTTTTTGTAATCCCTTAAATCACCACTGCCCCTTGTGTGGTATTACAAGGTGTGAGGCCACATTACTCTCCTTTTGTCTTTACTTTCTCAGCTCCTAAAGGTTTACAGCAGTGCTCACCCCAAAAGGTGACTAAAAATTAAAGAGAGAATACATTTAAACAACTTAGAGTGAAGGGCACTAAGTAAGTACTCTGTGTGTCACCTGCCACCCCCATCATCCTCCATGTTGGACGGCAAAGAAATTAACTTGTTTCTCTTTTGACATGATAGCTATAGCCTTCCTTTCCCTGAGGCAGTGAAGGTTGAGGCCTAGTTTAAATAAGGGAAGGAAGAAGAAATAAGATAGAGAAAGGGATTTTCTCTCATTTATTTATACACAATTATAATTAAGTGTATACATAATTTGATGCAAATATATTCTACAATAAACACTGTCTACAATATAACAACCAGACTGATTTAGTAATAATAAACAACACTTAAGGAAAAAAGAAATTACATTATTTTTGGAAGAAAATTAGACTATAGTGAGAAGCCCACTATACCAAATGGAATATTATCCAAAAACCTAAGCTTAATCAAGGAAATGACTATAAGAGAACAAAGTTCTTGCCATAAAATCATAAGCCTAATCATGAGGCAACCGAAGTACCTGTCAGCTGGAACAATATAAATACTTCTCATCTTGCTTAGATGTATTGTTAACATTAGAGAAAACCATTGACATCTGTAGGACTGGCTGTTGTGGGACTCTGGTTCTGATAGCTTCTGAGAGGCAGAAGATAGTAATAAACACTTAATAAATGTTAGATATTATTCCGTACTAAGCATTGAATTATCTCACGTCAACCTCATAACAGCCCAATTAAAGAGAGTAGGCTCATTTGATAGAGAAGGCCCAAAAGGATTAAATACCTTGCCCAAAGTCACAAAAATAGCAAGTTGAAACCAGGACTTAAATAATCCACACAATTAGGTCCCAGTTATAACTACTTCCATTTACTTGTAATCGATGGGTTCTATGTGTGTGTATCTGTGTCTGTGTGTGTTAACAATCACACAACAGGAGTATGAAAAAAAAATATCCACGGCATTCTCGAGAGGTGGGATTTAACTCCAAAAAGAAAATTAAAATGTTGGCCCAAACCAGGGCTCACTTCAAGACAAAAAACTAAACTTTTATAGAATATAAATAGCAAAAACAACTTGACACTACATAAACATTTTATTATAGTTATTAAACAAAAAAAAATCCATAAATTTTTTGCATTAGAGTTCCTTTTTGATACATATTCTCTTGGTGTGAAACAGAACAAGATTTTATTCCTAGTTTTACCAGTTGTTAATTATTTAAGACCGTAAACTTCTCTGAATTTGAAAGTTTCCTTATCTATAAAATAAGGAGGGGTGCAGGCCTATACCTCACATGACTAGTGACAGAATGACATAAAACTGGAAAAAAAGAAACGAAAACAAAACCCACTTGTGCTAAGCCCATAATAAGCATTTGGAAGAGTCAACAGTCTACCCAAAAGATCTGTACGTATTATAATGACCACTGAATTATCATTCAACATGATGAATATTCAATAGATAATTATGGGACTCCAAAACAGAGCTTTTTACCGTGCAGCCAGTAAGAACCTGTTACACAGACTGGAACCTGAACAGTGAAACACCGAAGAAGTTCAAAGCACAGCTAGTCGTATGTCTTACTCTCTTAGCACTGTACGAGACACAGACCATCTTGCATTTTACGAGATGCAAGAGTGATGAGCAGGTAGCCCGATTATTCTAATACTCTTTCTGCAATTCCATTTTGGGTTAAAACTATCTGTTTAAAATTTGTAAAATATGAGATCCTTTACTGAATTCAGTTATTATAAAACCAGGGCTGGTGATCATTGTTAAATGTAAATCGGATATATTTTTTTGTTTGAAAACCTTATTTTTCCACAGTATCTGTGGCCACAAAAGAAATTTTAAATATTTTACATCAAAAGAGCCCATACTCTTTCTGGAACTTTGTCTAAAACTGAACATCAATCTCAATTTTCCTAAAACATCTCTTCACTTTTAATGTAAAAAGATAAAAAAAAATACCTTTGATAGTTAATAACCTAAGTGTACCGAAAGACAGTATCACTCACATCAAGTTACATACATCTAAGATGACATTATTTAAAAAAAAAAAACCTTCAGGGGCCCCTGGGTGGCTCAGTCGGTTAAGCGTCTGACTTTGGCTTAAGTCATGATCTCGCAGTTTGTGGGTTTGAGCCGCACACTGGACTCTGAGCTTACAGCTCAGAGCCTGGAGGCTGCTTTGGATTCTCTCTCTCCCCGCCCCCCCCCCCCCCCCAAATAAACACACGTGAAGGGCTCCTAAAGTGGTTTGGCTAAGGTACAAAACAGAGTAAAACAAAAAAGCTAACCCTGGGCTCTTCATTTAGTACTGTACCTCCTTAAGAGTACACAGAGGGGCACCTGCGTGGCTCAGCTGGTTAACCCTCCAACTCTGGATTTTGGCTCAGGTCGTGACCTCACGGTTCCCAAGTTCAAGCCCTGCAGGCGGGTTTGAGCCCTGCGGGCAGGCTCTGCTGGGGATTCCCGCTCTCCCTCTCTCTCTGCCCCTCCCCTGCTCTTTCTCTAAATTAAAACAAAATGAAATATATACTGCCTATCTTGTGGAGCTATCATACAAGTTAGAAATAATGTGGGGATAATGTTTTATACACGTAAAGTTGATAAAGCCCAATATGGGTAACAAGTAGGCAATATACACTAGCAAAGCAGTGATGAAATTTTCGTTACACTACACTGACTCTGAATTAATAACAAGTTTGAATCTCACCAAGGAAAATGATGGACACTTGGGGTTCAAAGTGAAAATGATACTAATATTAATGTACACAAATAACCATAAAGAGTAGATGAGAAGACAGAAAAAAAAACTACACATACAAGCCTATATACATATATGGAAAACACATATGAAAAATAATAAAAGCAACTTAATGTAATTCATTGACTATTTAACAGTATAAGAACTAGAGAGTAAAGAAAAATTCAATTTTAGTATATGTGCTGCCGAAGAGAGCACTGAGTAAAGAAAAATTCAGAGTAGGTTGAGGTTGATCTGAAAAGCTCCCAGACACTGAAATCTGAAGTAGGTCTTTTAAAGAGAAAGGACGGGGGGGCACCTGGGTGGCTCAGTCGGTTGGGCGTCCAACTTCAGCTCAGGTCACGATCTCACGGTCCGTGAGTTTGAGCCCCGTGTCGGGCTCTGGGCTGATGGCTCAGAGCCTGGAGCCTGTTTCAGATTCTGTGTCTCCCTCTCTCTCTCTGCCCCTCCCCCGTTCATGCTCTGTCTCTGTCTCGAAAATAAATAAACGTTAAAAAAATTAAAAAAAATAAAAATAAAAATAAAGAGAAAGGACGGACCATGGGAAAGAGGAGACGATTTCAAAAGGAAAGAGCAGCACAGCAGAAGCATGAGCGAGTTAAGCCAGAACTGCCAGGAGCGAGCAAGTTGCTAACTAAAGTGGAGAGAGTACTTGCGGAAGACCGCTGATCAAGAAGGCTACTAAGACGTAGCAGGGACGTACAGGCTGAGAGAAGCGGACCGCCACCAGAGGAGAGCAAAACAGAGGTTCCGAAAGCAGGACAGTCCCGGGAGGCAACAAACTGGGATTCTGGTCCCGTTATTCCTACTGCCTCATTATAAGGAGTCGGTGCATCAAACTCCATGCGGCTCTCCTTGCATTTGAAAAATAAGCAAGATACACAATACCTAGAATTACCGTCCGGTCTAAAATACGGTCTGTCACAACTAATAATAGGGAGCTACTATAGGGCAGGGGTCCCAAACATAAACGCCTACAGTCAGGGAGGTACGGGAAATGCCAGAACTGATCCAGCTCTAGAAAGGGCGGTACTCCAAGCTGGCGGTATTATAACTGCTATCCTCAGGAAGGGGCAAGACGAGACGGGAGGACTTGTGAAGCAGAAAGCTCAGGACCCATACCAAAGAGAATCTATGACAAAACTTCAGCCCACAAGGAAGTACCTGTGGGGGTAGACAAGCCCTAAATACGAATCTTTTACATAAAACTTCCTGATTTTAAACAATGACTCAAACTGTTTTAAGAAAATACCTAAGTAAAACACATATGCCTAGTTTTTAACATCTATCACAGGATTTTAAGCAGAAGACTGATACGGTAAAGAATCGGCCTTTTCAGAAGACATTCATGCAAAGAATGACCTGGAACCAGGTAGTGATTAAAAAGGGAACTTACTAAGATGCTTCTGCTGAAAGGATAGTTAGACAATAAAAATAAGAAACCAGCAGAATCTGGGGACATACCAAACATGAAGAAAAAGTTGACCAAAGATAATGAGAAAATAAGTGTGGGCATTAGGAAGCGTTAACTTAATCCATAAAAGAAAATCATGGACAGCTGCGATTTCCCTTAACTATTGCTATACATTAGGAACCCAATCTACTCGTCAAAGCGCTCCAAAAGGCACACGAGGGCCACTTGGGTTTAGGAAACAGGTCAGAGCCAGCACTGTAATCCCGACGACTGTGCAAAGAAAAGCAATGCACCACGGGCTCGCACCATACCGCAAACACACTGGAAGTGAGTGCGGCGCAAAGGGCGGCTGGCAGCTCGGGACGGCTCTACAAACTATTTGCGGGGGGGGGAAAAAAAAAAAAAAATTGAGAGTGTTTATAAAATAGAGTTTTAAAAACAATCTGACCAAAGTAATTTGGTCTATTGAATCTAATAATAAAAAATTGGGCCCCGTGGTTTTTTTTCCTTTCATTTTGCTGTATCACTTATTTTTACTGTATTTTACAAAATATTGGTCCTGTACCACAGAAGTCTAAAAAGCAGTGCTGTAAGTTATAAATTTTTAATGTTAAAAAAAGTAAAAGTTAACAGTAGAAGTTTTTAAGCTATGAAGTAAAAACCTATTAGCAGAATATTTAATACGTCTTTTGCTTTTTTTGGTTTTATTTGTCTCAGAGGAAATAGAATTATTTTAATAGGCTTAAAATGTTTTATGTCTAGGCAAACTAAAATACTACGTAGTAGATCTCTGGGCTGTAGAAAATTACTTTTTTCCATTCACAGAGAACCAATTGTGTTAAAAACCATGAGAAAAAAATGCCAGTATGTCAACACCTACAACGATTTTTAAATAAAGTTAACTTACCCATTACTACATAGGACTTAAATCGTGTTGATAATCTGTCCACAAAGGCACTTAAAATTTCCAATCCCATTAATGATACCTACAGACAGAAAAAATTTTAATGAATACAAACTACCAAAACATTCTTTAGTATCAATATATAATCACTGACATATAAAGATCTTCATATATTACCAAGTTTTTGTTTTTTCTAAGATACATTTTATTTTTTTGTATTTTTTAATGTTTATTTATTTTTGAGAGAGTGAGAGAGAGAGAGAGAGAGAGAGAGAGAGGGAGGGAGAGAATGAATGAATGAATGAATGTGTGCAGGGGTGGGAGGGGTAGAGAGAGGGAGACACAGAATCCAAAGCTGGCTCCAGGCTCAAAGCGGTCAGTAAAGAGCCGGGTGTGGGGCTTGAACTCACGAACCGTGAGATCATGACCTGAGCCTAAGTGTGATGCTTAACCGACTGAGCCACCCAGGCGTCCCTATTACCAAGTTTTTTTTTTTTTTTTTTTTTTAAGAACATAAGGAGTTATGGAAACCAATTCAACAATAAATTTCATATTAAAATTTTTTTTTTAAAAATCCAAAAAAATAAGGAGATTGAAGTATTCAGGGGTAAACAGTCATGAGGTTAGGGCCCTCTACTCTCAAATGGTTCAATAAATGCTACTACTCCTACTAATGTATAAATATGCAGGAAGATAAAGGCAAAATGTTAATAACTGGTAAAATGGGTGAAGGGTGTAAAGGTCACTGACTATACTTCCAACTTTCTTCCTGTAATGTTGAAATGTTTCCCAAATGCAAGTTAAAAACTAAGAGCGCCTTTAATTACAGAGGAACTCCAGCTTTTACCTCGGATGGAGACTCTAGGAAAAATACCACTCCCACTTTACAAGAAAAAAAATAATCTGCAGATCTACAATTACTCTTAAATTCATCAGAAAGCTGAAGTTGTAGGATAATCACCTCGCCTGAAACTTAAGGAAAGACAGATGCCCCCAAGGGGAGATGGGACGTGAGCAGTAGGTCACATGTGGCAAAAGACAGAAGGAAAGCCAAGCCGTAGGACAAGCGGGCTCAGCGTTCCGCTGTACGTAGCTCATTGTTAATAGCCGAACGTGGGCCAGCGTGCAAATGTGTAATCCTCGCAGCCACCGACACAAAAGGAGGGACCCCATTTGCAGACTTTTTCTCCACAAACCTCCACCGGACACTATGACTGGAAAAGGGATCTATCTCTTGGTTGTCCGGGTCTCAGAAGAAGACAGCAGCTATCTCTGCAGGAAAGTCACAGACTTTTCCTTTCCCGTACCGTTTGTAAGAAACAAAGGTATGAAGCCGCTGAGAGAAAGACAAATACTGTCACCCCAGGACACAGGTAAAAACTCACTGCTACTGAGTGAAGAGAAAAGAAAAAAAGAGCGCCCTACCTCTGAGGGAGAAGCAGAAAATCACCCCGGGCTCAAATGTTTAAAGGTCTCCAGCTGAGGAGGGGCAGGATCTCTAATAAAGCCTCATCCCCTAGACTCAGGGACAAAGGGCTCGTAAGGCTGAAGCTGGACCAGAAAACCCAAGAACACCGCCACTCCCCACAACCAGGCTCGCAAGAACAGCCTAGGAAGCAAGAGCACTTAATCACTGGAGGAGAAAACACGGAGAAAAACCCTCCACGAAGCACAGGAAAAAAAGGGAAGGACTAAAGTGTAGGGTGTTGAACACTGAGCACCTAACAATTTATCCCACTCCTGGGTCTGTATCCAAAGCAGGACACGGATACTCGTATGCCAATGTTCACTACAGCATTATTTGCAATAGCTAAAAGGCACAGGGGCCCACATGTCCATCAACTGACGAACAGACACAGAAAATGTGGCATACGCTCAATTAAAAATGTGGCCAGGGGTGCCTGGGTGGCTCAGGTGGTTAAGTGTCAGACTTGAGTTCGGCTCAGGTCACGATCTCATGATTCGTGAGATCGAGACCCACCATGGGCTCCACGCTGGGGGTGGAGCCTGCTTCAGATTCTCTCTCTTCTCCTCGTCCTCCTTTTCCTCCAACTCAGGGGGAAAAAAAAAAAAAAAAGTTTGGCCATAAATAGGACTGACTGGTACATGCTGAACATGAATGAACCCTGAAAACATTATAAGTGAAAAGAAGTCACAAATGGCCAAATGTCATACGATTAAACTTATAAGAAACGTCAAGAATGTCTGGAATCGATGAATTGTACACTTCAAATAAATAAATTGTATAGTATGTAAGCTATATCAATAAAACTGTTAAAACATAGTTGAAAATCTACAAATAGACTCACAGACTTAACAGACTTTACAGATGATAAAAGCAGTATCTCAAATCAGCAGGAAAGACAAGCACACTTGGTAAGATCTCACTTAAAAAGATCTATCCCTAAGATACACTAGCAAAATTATTAAAAACATGCAGACATTATTCATTGCAAGAGACCGGAAACTATCCAAACATTCATCAATATGAGACAGAGTCAATAAATTATGGTACATCCACACTCTAGGGTACTGTAACACTTTAAAAATAAAAATGACTACTCTCCTAATTCTGCTGTGCAGTAACCTCCATGATATACTGTTAAGTGAAAAAAGCAAGTTGGGGCAATGTGTATATACACAAAGAGGGCTATGAATAGACACAGTTACTTAGAAATGTTTATTAAAAATAACAACCATGAAAAACCAATCAGGAAAAAAATTAATCATTAGGAATAGGCTATAAGTAATAGAGAAAGAAACCAAGACTATTGTGAACACACCTTATTTGTAGCAATAACTAGTTTCACTGAAAATAAGTGAACCTAAATGTATACCGAATTATTATTATAAGCACACAGATTTTCAAGCACAGCAATTTGATGATCTCTCTCCAGGGGGATAAACACTAAACACAACAACAACTCTGCAAAAAAGAAACTTCAATGCTTTTAGAAATCTTGTTGGCTGAAGGAGATAGAAGACATACAGAAATAGGAAAGACTGCAGTCCGGAATCTGAATTAGAATCACTATAAACTCCTGATGTATTTTTCTTTAAAACTAAAATAAAACCGAACCCTATTCATCGACAAGAACAATGAGTCCCACTGGCACTCAAACTGCATTTTCCACATACTCATTCCCACTAAAAAGAACAAGAGCTTCTTGGAGAAGCGGCTGATCCCAGGGCAGGAGCAGGAAACAGGACATCTCACGATGCCAGACAGCAAAGATACTATCAGAGGTTACTAGGGTCGTGCCAAGATAGGACAGTTTGAATGTTAATAAGGATAATAAGCGCACCGTCTTGAAACACATCAGATGTGCTTAAATACGAGAATTCGTAACGACGAGAACTATGTGGCCGATATTGGAGGATGCTAGAAGGCCACCCCAGTATTCTGACAATTAGTAAACAAAAGGAAAGAATCCTATAAATTACAGGTGTACCTCAGAAATATTGTGGATTCTGTTCCAGACCACTGCAACAAAGGGAATACTGCAACAAAGTGAATCAAGTGAATTTTTCCATTTCCCAGAGCATATAAAAGTCATGTTTACCCTGGACTGAGCTCTATTAAGCATGCAATAGCATCATGGCTCTAAAAAGTACACACCTTAATTAAAAAATACTTCATTGCTAAAAAAACGTTAACCATTATCTGAGCTCTCAGCAGGTTGTACTCTTTTGGCTGGGGGAGGGTGGTTGATGGCTACCAACCGAGCCGGGGAGTGACTGCTGAAGGCTGGGGAGGCTGTGGCAGTTTCTTAAAGTAAGACAACAGTGAAGTGTGCCATAACTGGCTCTTCCTTTCATGAATGATTTCTCTGCAGCATGTGATGTTGTTTGACAGCATTTTACCCACAGAACTTCTTTCAAAATTGGAGTTGATGTTCTCCAACCCTGATGCTGCTCATCAGCTGCTCAAAATATGCAATATTTTAAACGTTTGCTGTCATTTCAACAATCTTCGCAGCATCTTCAGCAGGAATAGATCTCGTCCCGAGAAAAGCTTTTTTTTTGGCTCATCCATCAGAAGCAACTCCTCATTTGTTCAAGTTTTATCCGGAGACTGCAAAGTCAGTCCCGACTTCAAGCTCCATTTTTTTTAAGGTTTTTATTTTAATTCCAGTTAACATACAGTGTTGTGGGAATTTCAGATGTACAACATACTTACTAATTCCACACTTACATCGCCCTGTGCTCATCACAACAAGTGCACTCCTTAATCCCAATCACCTCTTTAACCCATCAGAATATCCTGTGGGAAAAGGACAGTTTCTTCAACAAATGGTGTTGGGAAGACGGGACAAGAACGTGCAAAAGAATGAAACTGGACCACTTTCTTATACCTTACACAAAAATAAGTTCAAAATGGATCAAAGACCTAAATATGAGGTCTGAAACCATAAAAATCCTACAACGGAACACAGGCAGTAACTTCTTTGACATTGGCCGTAGCAACTTTCTAGGTAGGTCTCCTGAGGCAAGGGAAATAAAAGCAAAGAAGCTATTGGGACTACAGCTAAATAAAAAGTTTCTGCACAGTGAAAGCTCCACTTCTAATTCTAGTTCTGCTGCTGTCTCTACCACATCTGAGGTTACTTTCTCCACTGAACCCCTGAAAGTCATCAGTTTCTTCCAAACTCCTGTTTATGTCGATAGTCTGACCTCTTTCCAGGAATCACGAATGTTCTTAATGGCATCTAGAATGGCGAATCTTTTCCAGGTTTGTTCAATTTATTCTGCCCCGCTCCATCACAGGAATCACTACCTATGGCAGCTACAACCTTGTAATATGTATTTCTTAAATAAGACTTTAAAATTACTCCTTGATCCATGGGCTGTAGCACGGATATGGTGTTAGCAGGCCAACATTAATTCTTACTGCACAGCTCCATTGTAGCTCTTGGGTACCGGTGCATTGTCATGATCCATAATATTTTGAAAGGAATCTTTTTTCCTTCAATAGTTCTCAGCAGTGGCTTCAAATATTCAGGAAACCGTGTAAACAGATGGGCTGTCCTTCCGGCGTTGCTGTTTCGCTTACAGAGCACAAGGAGAGTGGATTTAACACAACGCTTAAGGGTCTCAGGATTTTCACAATGATGCGAGCACTGGCCTCGACTCAAAGTCACCAGCTACATTAGCCCGAACAAGAGAGTCACCCTGTCCTCCGAAGCCAGGCACCGATTTCTCCTCTGCAGCCGTCAAAGTCCTAGGTGGCGTCTCCTTCCTGATGCAAGGCTGCTCCGTCTACACTGGAAATCCGCTGTTTAGGCAGCTACCTTCGGGGGTCGCCCCAGCTGGGTCCTCTGAGGAACGCTTTGGGACTCCCGTGCTGCCTGTGCTACCTTGCTACCTGTAGGTGACGGAGACGGCTCCCTTCCTTCAACTTCACGAGCCAACTTCCGTGGCTTCCTCACCAATCTCGGGCTTCACGGAATTGAAGAGAGTTAGGGCCCCGCTCCGGATGAGGCTTTGGCTTAAGGGAGCGTTGTGGCTGCTCTGGTCTCCTGTCCAGACCACCGAAACTAGGTCCAGATCGGCCATGAAGCCGTTCTGCTTTCTTACCATTCATGCTCCGTTTCCTTCGAGCACCTTTCCTTTGCAGTCCCAAGTTGGCCGCGTGCCACAAGAGGCCTAGCTTCTGGCCTGTCTTGGCTTTTGACTTGCCTTCCTGAGCTTAATCACCGCTAGCTTTGGATTCAGTGTCAGACCCACGCAACGCCTTCTTTCACTTGAACACGTAGAAGCCGTTGTGGAGCTATTAATTGGCCTCATTTCAACACGGCTGTGTGTCCAGGAACAGGGAGGTCTGGGGGGAAGGAGAGAGACGGGGAGCAGCTGCTCAGTGGACCAGTCAGCACCACTGCGTGTAGAGACTGAGTTGGCCTTCTCAGATGGATGTGGTTCGTGGTGCTCCCTAACAATTACGATAGAGCAATTGTAACATCTGAACGTACTGACCACAGACCATCATGACATACTGTAACCAGAAAAGTCTGAAATATTGCCAGGATTTACCAAAATGTGATACACAGATAACAAAGTGACCAAGTGCCACTGGGAAAATGGCAGCAGTAGACACGTTTCATGCCCGGTCACCGCAAACCTTCAGCTTGCACAGTAAAGCAAAGCACAACAAAATCAGGGATGCCCGCCTTTCTATTACAAACTATGCCAATGAAATAGAAGTGGAGGCCGGGGCGGGCGCCTGGGTGGCTCAGTGGGTTAAACATCAGACTCGATTCTGCTCAGATTATGACCTCATGGTCGTGAGATCTGCGTGAGGCTCTGTGCTGAACGTGGAGCCTGCCTAGGACTCTCTCTCCCTTCCTCCCCCTCCGCCTTCCACCTCCCCTCAAAATAACTAAATAAACGTTTTTTAAAAAAGGACTAAATGGGAAGTTTCTCTGTACAAAGCATCCTAGTTAATAGGAGACAGAATGACAATTAGAATATCACTGTACAAGCCCTAACGAGTGAAGAGATCTAAGCACCGAACATTGATGATTGTTAACATCATAAAAAGATACTGGCAGACCTTATGTGCCTTCTCGACATTATGTGCCTCCTGAGGGGGAAGAAAAAGAAAGGTTGAAACTGATCAAGCTTTAGGTCCAACTACCAAGTTATAGTAAAATACAGAGGAACTAACACTACAGGACTGAAATCAGCAAAATCACAACTGTGTGAAACTCCACAAATAAAGTCCAAGAATTTTTTAAAAGAATCTTGAAAAAGAATTTTTAACAGAGGTAGAAACAAACTCAGAGACTTAATAAACACGTTAACTGAGGGATGGCCTCCCAAAGGTGTTCACATCCTAACCTCCAGGACCTTACGCGGTAAAAAGAACTTTAAAGGTGTGGTAAAGATCTTAAAACGGGAAAATTACTCTGGATTATCCTGGGCCCAATATATCACAAGATCCCACACGAGAGAGAGGCGGGAGGTTAAGCAGAGATGTGGGTACAAAACCGGCAGTCAGAAAGATCTGAAGGTGCAGGGCCCCAGGGTGGCTCAGCACTGAGGTATCTGTTAAGATCTTTTGCTCATTGTAAAAATCGGATTGTTCATTTTCTTATTGTTGGCTTTTGAGAATTCTTTATTTCGGGGGCGCCTGGGTGGCTCAGTCGGTCGAGTGTCCGACTTCAGCTCAGGTCACGATGTCACAGTCCGTGGGTTCGTGCCCCACGTCAGGCTCTGTGCTGACAGCTCGGAGCCTGGAGCCGGCTTCGGATTCTGGGTCTCCCTCTCTCTCTGCCCCTCCACCACTCCTGCTCTGTCTCTCAAAAATAAGAACATTTTTAAAAAATAATTTAAAAAACCCACAAAGATTTGAAGGTGCTATACTGCTGGCTTTGAAGATGGAAGAAGGGGCCATAAGCTACGAAATGGCATGCAATTTCCAGAATCTGGAAAACTCTCTCCTCTAAGTTCTCCAGAAGAATACAGTCTTGCTGAAACCTTGATTTTTATCCCAATAAAATCCATTCCGTACCTCTCACCTTCAAAACTCTAAGAAAATGAATGTACTATATGTTGCTTTAGGCTACTAAGTGTGTAGTAATTTGTTACAGCAGCAACAGGAAACTAATGTATTAAACATGATGTGGAAATCTTATTTGGATCCTGGTTTTTCTTATAATAACGAATTTAAAAATTTGTATGACTTTTTTTTTTTAATGTTTATTTACTTTTGAGACAGAGAGAGACAGAGCACGAATGGGGGAGGGACAGAGACAGAGGGAGACACAGAATCCGAAGCAGGCTCCAGGCCCCGAGCTGTCAGCACACAGCCTGACGCGGGGCTCAAACCCACAAAATGTGAGAATATGACCTGAGCCAAAGTCACATGCTCAACAGACTGAGCCACCCAGGCGCCCTGTATGATGTTTTTGAAAATTAGAAATTTGACCCTGCATATTTAATACCAAGGAATTAGCTTTTTACATGTGTTAATGGTAGTGAGGTTATGGTAACAATTTTTTTTCAAGAACACTTATCTTTGAGACACTAACTAGAAAGTCTTATTGACGAAACACTGTATCTGTGATTGATGACAAAGTAACGAGCATAATTAGCCATGGACTGGTGTTGTGGGTGGGTCTATTTATTCTGTCTACCTTTAGATATGTTAAAAATCCTTCATAGCTAAACGTTAAAAATTACAGTAAGTGTGATTGCTCACGGTGAAATTGTTCTTGAAACAAAGGACAATTCAAGGCCCACACTCTTTCACTCAACCTCATCCTAAGAGTCTTAGCCAAATGCACCCAAACCAAGCAAAACTAAATAAATGGAAAGAAGCAGCAAAACTATCATTATGGTCTGGATTTTACAGTAGTCCCTACTCATCCCCAGTTTCGCTTTCTATAGCCTCAGTTACCCAAGGTCGGCTGTGATTTGGAAGCAGATAATTCTCATCAGAAGGTCAACAGTAGCCTAACACAATGCCACACGATTACAACGCCCACATCATTAACCTCCCTTCATCTCATCACTTTATTATCGCACATCATCACAGGAAGGGAGAGTACGGTACAAGGAGATTTTAAGAGAGACCACATTCACCTAACTTTTATTGTATTATGTTGTTATAAATGTTCTGTTTTATTATTAATGTTAATCTTTTATGGTGCCTAACATAAATTAAACTTTACCATAGACATGTATTTACATGGAAAAACACAGTAGATACAGGTTCTAGCTGCCGTTTCTGGCATCTGCTGGGAGTCTTGGAAACAGATTCCTCATGGATGAGAAGGGACTACCATATGTACAGAAAACCTAAAAGAATCCACAAATTGCAGAAAAAAAAATGTTCTGAATTATAAGTAGGCTGGCCATAAAAAGTAATATACAAAATGCCATTTCATTTCAATACATCAGAAAGCAAAAATATAAACATATATTAAATATATAAATACAAAAGCATAACAATAAAATGTTACAAATATGAAAGCAAAATAACATTTTTTAACAGGTAAAAAAACAGAAACTCTAAAAATCAAATTTGGAGCTAAGACCAAGCTTAAATTTTAGGGTGTTTTAAAGTCACAAAACTGAGGGCTGCGGGTGGCTCAGTTGGCTAAGTGTTCGAGTTTGGCTCGGGTCATGATCTCACAGTTTGTGAGATCGAGCCCCTGCATCAAGCTCTGCGGAGCCTGCTTGGGATTCTCTGTCTCCCTCTCTCTCTGCCCCTCCCCTGCTTGCTCACTCTGTCTCAAAATACATAAACATCTAAAAATTTTTTTTAAATTTTAAGTGAAATCAGTTAGAGGTTTTGTGTTTTTCTCCATCTACCTTCAGTTGCACTGGTACAGATGTGGGATACGCAGAGTTCAATTAACCAGAACTGCACTTTATCAAATGAGGACCATGAAATAAGTGTGAAGAGGGAGAAGAGAATTAAGAACGAATGTCAGATATCTGGATTGGAGTGATCAAACTCTTTAAGACGGAATACTCAAGGAAAATAAGGTTCGGGATTTGGAGTTCCAGAAGATCACCATCAGCAACAGTAATGCCACTTGTCAAGTCTGAATCACCAGCAACCACACACCTGAACTGTGTGGCAGCATTTACAGCAAGAATATGCATTGGTACAGCCACCTAACTACCTTTATGTCTTCATGGGTCGTCAGGCTGGGACACTTCCCGATCGACATCTACTTTATCTCATCACAAATTACATAGAATTTTCCTCTTTTAGTACAGTTAGGACATTATTGGGACTTTGAAAAATTATGTGTACTAGGTATTACGTATAAATTTTATTTCAGGATTATAAGGGAGACATTAAAAGAGGGCACTGAATCTCATGGGTTCAGAATCACTGCCTTACTCAACTTTCATGCACATACACAAGGTGACAACATAAAAGGACAGTTACAGTAAAAAAATAAAAAACCTGGACATTCTTTAAGTAAAAAGAACAGGCAAGATCCATATATAAATAGCTAGATCTCAACTTTTATTTAAGCAACCTAAGAAATGGTATGTTTTAAGAAATTGATAGTTTATAAGAAATACAATCAAGGTGAGGCTGATATTGGAAAGTATCCTTCAAACGGCAAAGGGGCTGTGGTTTCAGATTCTGAAAATACTTGAAATCTTAGCACATTACTTAGCTGAGCACTACATAGTTATGATATAAATGCTATTTATTTCTCCATGTTTTAGGGTCAACTTACTGTTATAGTTGCAGATAAACAATACAAAAAAGTAGAGCTGACAAATGATAGGATACTCAAGAGTCAGGTTACAGAAAGGCAGAAAAGGAGGAGGAAAACCTTAACCTTCCCTAGGTTCAAGTACCCCTCGACCAATTCACCAAGTGTATGACGGGTGCTCAAGAAAGGCAATGACGCGGGGCGCCTGGGTGGCTCGGTCGGTTAAGCATCCGACTTCGGCTCAGGTCATGATCTCACGGTCCGTGAGTTCGAGCCCCGCATCAGGCTCTGTGCTGACCGCTCAGAGCCTGGAGCCTGTTTCAGATTCTGTGTCTCCCTCTCTCTCTGCCCCTCCCCTGTTCATGCTCTGTCTCTCTCTGTCTCAAAAATAAATAAACATTAAAATTAAAAAAAAAAAAAAAAAGAAAGGCAATGACGCTTAATTCTTCTTTCTGGACCCAAAGGAGGTCCCACTGGCTCTGTCCCCAAACTGCATCTCAAAATCCTCCCCTTTCCAACACCGCTGTGCCACCAACCAGTCTCAGCCGCCTCCTTGCTTCTTCTGGTGCGCCTCTACAGCCCACGCACGGCAAGGAAGCCACCCCTCCACTGACTTAGAGTAACCCTACAGGGCCCTTTCCACCTGCCTCCTCAATTTCATCTTTCTTAACACCTCTCGCTTGTAAACTCTAGCCATGTTGTCCTTCTTTATCTTCCTCGCAGAACTAGGGCCTACACATTTGCAGTTTCCTCTGTCTAAACCATTCTTCACTCCTACATTTATTTCATGTCTGTACGCAATTTTCACCTCACTTTCTCGACTACCCCCAACTAGTCTCATCTTAGCCTCATTCCATCCACATCAGTTGATTGCAATCACTTGTTACCTGACATTATCTACATTGTATACCCTTCTGCCTTTTTTTTTTTTTATGTTTTATTTATTTTTGAGACAGAGAGAGACAGCATGAGCAGGGGAGGGGCAGAGACAGAGGGAGACAAAGAACCCGAAGCAGGCTCCAGGCTCCGAGCTGTCAGCAGAGAACCCGACGTGGGGCTCAAACTCACAGACCGCGAGATCATGACCTGAGCCGAAGTCAGATGCTCAACCGACTGAGCCACCCAGGTACCCCCCCCTTCTGCCTTTCTCTTTCTAGTGGGATCTCCATAAGGGCAAGGATCTGACTTTCCCATGTGGGTTTTTTTTTTTTTTTTTAATGTTTCTTTATTTTTGAGACAGACAAAAACAGAGTACGATCAGGGGAGGGGCAGAGAGGGAGACACAGAATCCGAAGCAGGCTCCAGGCTCTGAGCTGTCAGCACAGAGCCCGACGCAGAGTTCAAACTCATGAGATGGTAACCTGAGCCAAACACTCAACCAGCTGAGCCACCCATGTGCCCCGATGACCATCTATTTAAAATTCCAACACTTGAGGGGCGCCGGGTGGCTCATTCGGTTAAGCGTCCGACTTCGGCTCAGGTCATGATCTCACAGTCCGTGGGTTCGAGCCCCGCGTCGGGCTCTGTGCTGACAGCTCAGAGCCCGGAGCCTGTTTCAGATTCTGTGTCTCCCTCTCTCTGTGACCCTCCCCCGTTCATGCTCTGTCTCTCTCTGTCTCAAAAATAAATAAACGTTAAAAAAAAAAATTTTTAATTCCAATACTTGAAAGCAATTTGACAATAAATTTCATATATTGAAAAAAAAAATTCCAACACCTGCATCCTGCCCAACACTATTCCCTTCCTGCTGTTTTCTCTGAAGCACTTACCACCATCTAGCATACTGTAGATTTTACTTACCTTGTTTGTTCCCTGCCTCCACTAGAACCTAAGTCCACAGAGGAAAGGATTTCTTTCTCCACTACTGTATCTGAAGTGCCTGAAGAGCGCCTGCTTGTAGTTGGTCCTCAATAAATATCCAAATGAAGTTAAATGAATGAGCTTTGCTAGTTTTCCTCACAGCGGGATCCTCAGGATCTAGACCACCACCCAGGATACAGCACATCACTCAAATTTATGGAAGTCATGATGGCTGTTAAGACGAACTGTAAAGTACTATCAAATCTGAAGAAAATTAGAACTTGCTCAGCATAATTTGAAATTTAAATACAATTCTCTATTTGTGTGTAGGTTCAAAAAATTCCACGATACGCTTTTTTTCAAAAGAGTCAAATAGGTTTTATTGTATCTTGGGTAAAAAATGACGACCTAGTTTGGTAACTTACTTTATAAAACTCAAATAAGAAACAAAGCCCAATGCCCTCTAACAATGCAGCATTCAGTAGAAAGAAGAGAACTAAGGATTCGGGAAGGAGAAAGGAGAATTGATGAATTAATGTCCTTAAGGAGGCAAGAGACCACGGAAGCGAGAAAGACCCTTCTTTCATGTAACAGAGCAGATGGCAGAATGTATGGGCGTAGCTACAAGGGAGTGTGTGGCTAAGGTCGTGGAAGCCTGTGGCAGTTATCTTCTGATTGTGGAAACTGTCTCAAGCTACAGCATCTAGTAAGGAGCATGGACAGAATGGTGAAGAGATGAGAGCCTGCGTCAGATCCTGGATACATTCTAGTTCTTATGGACCAGCTGAAAGGAAAACACAGCACTGAGTGCAAGTAGTGCATAAAGACATTAAAGAAAAATCGGGCTACTGTGGAAGATGGTACATCTGAGGGGTGAAAGGGCCCAAAGCCAACTCACCACGGTCTGCGTAGGTGACACCCTTCGCTGGGAAGGGAAGAAGCAAGCCCTACCAAAGAGCTGACTGTTTCTACAAGAGCCTATGTTACAACATGAAATCAATTCTCTTGAGTGGGTATATGCCTTGACACGGTGAGTAAAGTTAGGTGGTTTCTCCCAAATGGTACTGATATATCAAATGTTAACTTTTCCTGAAGTTCTACAAAAGAATGACGAGCTAGTATGCAACAGAGCATCAAACTGGTTAATTCTCAAACGGCTTATTATCCTTGTAAAAGTCAACCCCTTCCAAAACTCATGTTTAAGCTTCACCATTAAATCTGCACAGTAGTGGAGTCTGTCTTTCTACTCTATGAGAATAAAGCTTTCAAAGTATAGCCTATTTGCAGGGTTGTAAGTATAAATTACTTAGGAGAATCACTGCGTCCAGAGTTGAACTCGCATTTTAAAGCAACACTGCCACCAGAAGACTCGAAAGAAAAATAACTGCTAAAAACTACGGTACGGGCTCATTACAGAATTACCTGGTCTCTCAACGTGGCTACATTACAGCCCACCTCCTACCAGCTCTTCAAAAACACTCATTCCTGCTTGTACAATTTTTTCTCGGCATCAGCTAACCTGCTGAGACACAGGTTTCGAATCCGAGTCGGCCCTCAACTACGGTAAAAGGAGTTAACAGCATTTAACTGCTTTCCGTCCACAATAAATGAAAAACAAACACCTAATGCCCTGGGGTCAGCATCTTTGTATTAGACTTAACAGTAAACTTAATCAGGCACCTGATTAAGCTCTAAAGATGCTTTTAGAGACAAAGAGCACAACCTTGCAGGCTCAAAATTTATTTTTAAAAAAAGCAATAAAGAAAAGAAACAAGATTAAGCAGGCTAAACAATCACTAAATAAGGGAGATTGATTTAACACACTCTTTTGAACTTAAAAATATCGTATCCCAATGTCCTCCGTCTCCAAGTAGCGGTGACACAGGGACGTACAAATGCAAAAAGTCTTCGAGCGCTTTGTGTATGCAAATCACCAATGAGTTTGAAACAGGAGGCGAAACGCTGTGTCCTGACGCCAAGTAACTCCGCATCGAGTCGCGGAATCGCTGAATTTGTCACTCTTCACAACCGGGGGAAAACTCGGTCGCGGTGGGAACGAAGCCCCCGGCTCGGGGGCGCGCCCAGGGACCCCCCCGCCCCCCCCTCGCCGACCCCCGAGCCCACAGGCTTCCCTTCCCGTTCCCGGGGCGGTTCGGAGGCGCCAGGCGCACCCCGGGGGGCTCGCCCGGCGGGACGCGCACGTCCGGGATTAAAGGGCCGGCCCGGGAGGGCGTGCCCGGCCCCGCCGCGCCGCCGCCGCCGCCGCTTACCCGGTAGTTGCTCGAGCCCACCCAGCCGGTGAGCGCGTCGATCGTCTTGCCCAGGCGGCCCAGGTCCTCCTCCAGGTCCGGGATGGCGCCGGGGGCGCCCAGATGGAGCAGCAGCTCCTGGCCGACCTGCAGGCGGCCGCCGACGTCCTTCTGCTGCACCTGGGCGCTGAAGTACTCCATGCCGCGGGGCTCCATGGCCGCCCGCCCGGCCGCCCGCCCGCGGGGGACCAAGTTGCGCCGAGCGCCGCCCCGCCGCCGGTGCGGCTCCCCGCCGCTACGGGCCGGCCGACGCGCGGCTCGCGGGGGCGCGGCGGGCCGCGGGAGCAGCGCCAGGCGCCGGGCGGCCCCCAAACTAGTCAAACTCGGCGCCCCCCGCCACCCAGCCCGCTTTAGAGGCCGCGGCCGCCGGCTACGTCAGCACGCGCGTGACGTCGGCGCGACGCCGGCGAGCGCCCGCCTCCCCCGCCCGCGACTTCGCCGCGGCGGCTCCCGCAGGCCCTGCCGCGGGTAGCTGGGCCCCCGGCGGGAGCTGGGGGCCCGGCCCGGCCCGGCTCGGCCTCTCCCTGGAGGCTGGCCGTGGCCCGGCGGCCGCGGCATCTTCGTCCCCGCCTGTAAAACAGAGGTCGCTTCTGGAAATCAACGCCGGGGAAAGTTCCTGGCCCTTGGAAAGCCCCCTTCCCGGTCCGGCGCACTTCCTCTTAAAAAAGCTCCGTGACCCCTGCTCCCAGCCACCTGCATCGGTTGGGTCACCGTGTAGTTTGTTTGTTTGTTTTTAACTCCGGTTTAATTTACGTGGAATAAAATACACCTATTTGAAGTGTGCCGTCCATGAGTTTTGGCGGATTCAGCCACCAGGGTAACCGCAGCACCGGCAGAGAATAGCGCCCTTCCATCCCTGCACTCCCAGGCAATTCTCATCCGGTTTCTATCACTTTACCGTAGTTTTACCCGTCCTTTGACGTCACACAACTTCGCATCCCCTGTACTCGTTTGAGCCAGCCTTCCTTCTCTTAGCGTGATGTCTTGAGTCTCACCCAGGACCGCTGGTGTGCCCGTAGGCCCTCCTTATGCACAGTAGTAGTCCACCGTATGGAAGCAGTACAATTGTGGACCCGTTCACTACAGGTATTTGCAGCTTTTGAATGATTATGAAGACAGCGGCTATAACCATCAGCAGTTCTGTGCAAGTCGTTGTGTGGACGCGTGTTTTCGTTTCTCTCGGGTAAATACCGAGGACTGGAATCACTAGGCTTTCGGAGAAGTATGTACTTCACCGTTGTCCAAAGTGGCTCGACCACATTACACTCTCACCGGCAGCGCTTGAAGTTCCAATCGCTGCACATTCTCCACGATATTTAGTAAGGTAAGGGTTATTGATTTGAGCCGTTTTAGTGAGTGTGCAGCGGTCCCTAATATATTCTCAATGCACAATGTATTTATCTTCCTGCCAGTCACTTCCAACCACAATTTAGTAATTATTTGTATAATATCTGGGTAGTACACAAAAAGCTCCAAGATAATTTGTGTTTTCCCTAGGATGCGGCTTGGCAAATAATGGAGGCTCAAAATTTAAGGTGAACAAGTGAATGAATCCAAGGAAAATTGTCATGTTGATAATTGAAATGTTCATAAAAACAAAATAATAACAGTGACAACAATAATAATACATGCTCTAACTTCTATTCTTGTTTTTTTTTTTTTAATGTTTATTTATTTATTTTCCGAGAGCGAGCAAGCAGGAGGGGGAGGGCAGAGAGAGAGGAAAAGAGAGAATCCCAAGCAGGCTCCGTGCTGTCAGCGCAGAGCCCGATAAGGGGCTCGATCCCACAAGCCGAGAGATCGTGACCTGAGCCAAAATCAAGACTCAGACGCTTAACCGACTGAGCCACCCAGGTGACTCCTGTGGGTTTTTTCTTCCATATTTGTGTTTCACGTTGTATTTTAAAGTCTCTTTCATCAACAAGTGCTATAATTTCCCTGAAACTGGAGCGCAATGAAGTCAACTGTGGTAACTATTCCTCAGGTGCCTAAAGGTTCTATTCATGAAGGTTGCAGAAGAACGTTAAGAGGATCCTGTCCACAAGAAGTTTATACTCTATTTGCCGGTGACCAGGTGTAGTGCATGGTGTGGAAAAAGTTAAAATGTAGGAGCCCTGGAGTCCAGGTTCAGAAGTGACTGCTGCTCTCAGCCTTCCATTCACCTTTCTGAACTCAGAGATCACACTAGATGGTCTTTAAGTAACAAGAAAACTAAATCGTCTTCAAGTTATAAGATAATACAATGGCATTTGAATAACCCTGGAAGTACCTGTAAAATGCTTAGTAAACACTGGTTACTATTACCCATATATACCTGTGTACATTTTATTAGTTCATCAACAAATACCTTCTGAGCACTTGTTACCTGCTAAATACGGTGCCAGATTCAACAGATACAAAATTCATTTAGATCTGGTCTCCACCCTCCACAAACTCAGAGACAAAAAAAATCAAAGATCCTAGGATGCTATGTTGGGATAAGCAATGTGTTTTTGGAAACCTAGATGACAGGTTCCTTATCTAGATGGCACTGAGAATGGGAGTACGAGAGTTACAAATCAGGGAAGGCTTCCTGGAACAGGTTATATTTTAATTGAGATTTGAGGATACACAGGAATTAGCTAATTAAAGAAGTGGTTTCCTGGGGAATAGTTTATCTACAAATTTAGTCTGACTGTTGTAACATTTGTTATTACATACCTACTACAAAATCTACATATTCCTCTATATTACTGTTACCTATCCTAGGTTAAACATCTTTAGAACAAAGTTAGTTCACAGCACTTAGTATCTCAGTCACTTTTTCACATACCCCTAGACCAAAAGGAATACCTAAGAAATACCACCTACTATGTAGTAAGATCCAAACAACTTAATGAATATTCATATCCTAAGACCTTAGTAGGCATATGAAAAATAATACACAAAAAAATGAAGAAAAATACATTTTTATTTCATTTTTAAATAACCCCACTTAGGTACTAATGAGATATCTTTACCTCTTGGTCACTGCAATTTCTCAAACCTTGGATTCAGATGGGATTTTGCTATCTTCTACCTGTTGTACACAGATTTCCACGTAGCATTTACTTTTCGTCACAGCAACCACAGAAAACAGTCTTGCAAAGATATGACATCAACGAAAGAAATGTACCATAATTTAATGCTGAAACTGCAAACTTCCTGGAGCCAGTATAGTTCATGCCATGTCTGACAGATGCCAAGTTTCACTGTTTCCCTTTAAAATTTAAAATATCCCAGGGGGCGCCTGGGTGGCTCAGTCGGTTAACCGTCCAACTTCACTTCGGCTCAGGTCATCATTTTCACAGCTCGTGGGCTCAAGCCCCGCATAGAGCTCTGTGCTGACAGCTCAGAGCCTGGAGCCCGCTTTGGATTCTGTGTCTCCCTCTCTCTGCTCCTCCCCCACTCGTGCCCTGTCTCTCTCTCAAAAATAATAAATAAACATAAAATAAAATTGTCCTGGACTGCTCTAGGTGGGTTTGCTGCTGTACCCTGAGATGCCTGAGTACACAGTTTAGGAAACTTGGCAGACAGATCCCTGCCAATACCCAAGTTATCAGAAAGACAACAGGAAACACAAAAAGCAGCTCATGTAGGAAGAAGGCCTGGGTCCAATGAGAACTGGGCTTCACAAAGGCTGTTGCCTGAAGAGCTCAGCTTGACTTATGTCTTTTAATCCTCCAAGAACTCCTGTATGGAAGGTATTGAATCCCCATTTCAGAGACAAGAAAGCTGAGGCTCAGAAGCTAAATCTCCAGGCTTGCTCATGATTTCAGATCCATGATTAAAACCTAGGATGTCTGTCTTCTGTTGTCTCCCAGATAGATAATCCTAGAGGAAAGAAAATGAAAAAGAAAATTTTGGAATTAACTACCAAAATAATAACATTCCTCGTATAACATAGATTTCCTTTGAATATCTATATAGTATTTCCACTTAGATCTACCTTTCTCTGAATTACTGTTAAAAAGAAAAGGAAAGGATAAGGAGATGAAGAAAATGGGTAGCACTCTTAGGAAAAAAACAGTGTAGGAAACATCTACATTCTTTCGTAATCAGTCACTAAAATGTATCTGGGAGCACAACTCTATTTTTAACTGGCAACAAGACTGAAATAGATCATTTAAATACAGGAGACTGACTTCCCGACCCATTTGTTCACTATTTGTGATGATAGTGGAAACTCTGAGCAGACTTTGTTATGACATTGGACTTTATTTTCCATTTGAGGGCCAAGAGACAAATCACTGCTAGTTTGAAACCATACTTCACCAAAAATCCATCAAGTAGGGCACTGTGTTAACTACTAGAGTGGGAGGGGGCACTGGATGTAGATCACATCCTTCCTCAGGGGTTAAGTATGTACACAAATGTTCAGAGTAGCTTTATTCATAATTGCCTGTACTGGAAACACCCCAAGTGTCTACCAGCTGGCAACCGGATAACTGTGGTATGGCCATACAGTGGAATTATACAAAGCAATAGAAAACAGACTACTGGTCCATTCAACAGTGAGGATGAGTCTCAAAAACCCTATGCTGAGCACAAGACACAAAACAGGGATTCTATTTATGGGAAGTCCTAATACAGGGAAAACTTACCAATGGTAATGGAAGTTATCACAAAGAATGGGAGTCAGTGGGTATCGAGTAGGAGGGAACATTCTGCTTCCTGATCTGAATGGTGATTAGAGCAGAGAATGCATAGGTAACAATTCAGCAAGCTGTGCACTTAAGATTAGTACATGGTGCATTTGCGATGTATATGTTATAACTAATGAAAATGAGAAAAAAGATTAGGAACAAAGGATTACAAGGAAAATAAGGAATAAAAAAGGGACAAAAAGGAAAATATGGTCTATTGCAGTGTTATTCACTAGAAATATGATATACGTGTGATCATAAAATAAACGCAGTTAAAAATTTTCTAGTAGTCACATTTTAAAAAGGAAAAAGAAATGTGAAGTTATATTTAGAATATACGAATTACATTTCATAATATCTTATGTGGTAATATTTTTAAGTGACATTTAATAAGGTTATAGGTGACAATCTTTTTAAAGGTTATATTGAATAATTTTATAATATTTAACAATATCTTATTAAGGTTCAAATAATTTAAATTTGTTATCAAAATTAAAATCATTAATAAAACATTTTACATATTAGATGGTGCAGGTCTATTGAAAGCAGCACCAATTTAGAAGGAGAGAACAGATATTCTGATATTATTAGCTGGGTAAATAAAGTGATCTATTGATGTCTCTGAGCTTCAGTGTTTCATTTTATTTAATTAAATTAATTTATTTATTTAAATTTTTTTAATGTTTATTTATTTTTGAGAAAGAGAGAGAGAGAGACAGAGCACGAGTGGGGGAGGGGCAGCGAGAGGGACACACAGAATCCGAAGCAGGCTCCGGGCTCTGAGCAGGCAGCACACAAACTGGGAGATCATGACCTGAGCCAAAGATGGACCATTAACTGACTGAGCCACCCAGGCACCCCCCGTGTTTTGTTTAAATAAAGGGGATTAACAATGATTATTGGGAGAGATACTCCTCCATGAGCCCCACGGGTCCTGTTGGGTATGCCAACAATGCAAGGCCTTGACCACTCTGCACTTGGGCTACTGCTCCGGGTGATGTCTGCAGCAAGCAGCCTTGAGGGATGAAATAATGTCTCCCTCCAGGACAAAGAACAGTCTTGCTTAGTGCCTGCTATAAAATGAAGAATTGCCAACCTCTGGGTCTCTCCTGTAACTCAACCTCAACCCTCATGAGATTTGAGAGGCGAAGGGGAATCATTGCAAACATGAAGCTCTTGTAACTTACTGTGCAATGGGTAAGAAGTTTCTGGTCTCTGACCCAGGAGTCTGTGAAACAGCAACAGGCTAAGTTCATAACTGGTAAGTAGGGCAAAGTCAAATCCCATCACCAGCACCAAAGACTTTTTGTTTCTTTTTGGTAAAGATCAAATTAAATCCATTAGGAGGTGAAAAAGCTTCATAAATGTAGCAAATACATTTGAATATATGTATTCATAGATTGCTCTGGAAATTAATAATTGATGAAATAGACCTACCTGTCTGGGCACCACTTGCTGTAAACTTATTTCTGTGAGTAAATGTTTTCTCATTGGTTTCTGATGTAAAAAACTCAAAGGTGGGTTCCCAGTGAGTGGAATGCTTTGCTGAAGAAGGGGGCTGGGAGTTAAAGTGGGCACCGGGTAGAAGGTGCACTGAGGGTTGTGGATTTGCTGTGACCCTGCCTACCAGGAGGGCTCTGCCCAGCTCTGTACCACCAATGGCGTCAATTTTCCTAACTTCCCACTATGTCCCTGAGGTGCAGAAAGACTTATTTATGTAACCCTTCAACTGGGAAATACCTTCGAGTCTCCTACCATTTTTAAGAATTTGACTTAAGCTCTATAGACAATAACGCAAATCCAGAAGGCACTTAAATTCTCCTAGAATTCGACTCCAAACTCCCAATGTCGGAAATGTATGTTACAATGCTAAATGTGGGGAATGGTCATAAAAAGGGTACGGTCCAAGGTAGGAAAAGGTAACTCTTATATGGCAGATTTAAGAGAAGTTTTTTGATATATGAGCAAATGAGGTGAATGGGAGTATGAGCATGATTTCAGCAAGGAGAAGCAGAGAAGGAATCCCAAGAGATAAGAAAGAATTTGGATGCAGAGGCAGGAAATGACAGCCTGAGCTTAGTAATTGTGGCCAGGCCAGTTCAGCTGGTTCCTTGGGACCTACGTGGGGGAGTTCTTGTCAGAATTTGTAAGCCCCGAAAAGGTTTTGTCGCATGTATTTGTCACATGAAAATAAATAATATACCACTTTTCCATGGTAGTCAGTATCTTGTTTTCCATAAAAACCTGGAAAAATAGACAGTTTTATGTGCAATGAATGATTGGAAAATTTGGTGCTTTGATGTTACCAGGGATTTCTGTCAAATGTGTCAAAGATGGATTAGATCATGGTAAAAAAGACCATTGCGGAGCCTGGGTGGCTCAGTCAGTTAAGCTTCTGACTTCAGCTCAGGTCATGATCTTGCAGTTTGTGAGTTTGAGCCCCACTTCGGGGGGGGAGCCTGCTTGGGATTCTGTGTCTCCTTCTCTCTCTGCCCTTCCCCCACGCACGCCCTGTCTCTCTCTCAAAAATAAATAAACATAACAACAACAAAAAAAAGACCATGAAAATATCACCAAGAGCCACAGCATTAGTGTGCAATTTCTTGCCCCATCTGCAAGGATCTGCCCAGCTGGTATTTGCAAAAATAAATTCCTCAACAAATAGAAGACTGTTAAAAAAAATGTCACGACAGAAAAATTATCCAGTAACTCCCATAAAATCAATTCCTGCCTAGTTGCCTGTGATGGATGTTTTACTCCAAATGGCATGTTCCTATTTCATTTAGTGGTGAGTTTTCTGATAAGAAAAAAGTACTAAAAAATTTGTGTTTTGAAACTTTGGTTTCTGTCTCATTTTCTGTATTAGTTACCTATTGCTGAGTAACAAATTGCCCCAATCTTAATGATGTAGAACAATGACACATAGTTATGATCTTACAGGTTCTGGTGGGCCAGGAATTTGAGATTGGCTTAGCTGGAGGGTTTTGGCTCAGGTTCTTGCATGACGCCGCAAGATGTCAGCCAGGCTGCATCATCATCCGGAGACTTGACCTGTGTTGGAGGCTCTCCTTCACATGGTTGTTGGCCAAAGTTCCTCGTCTCCTGAATTTCTCCACAGGGCTGCTTGGCTGTCTTTATGACAAAGCAGCAGACATCCTTCAAGGTTGAGTGATCCAAGGCCACAGATAAAGTCTCAATGTCTTTTACGACCTAAAATCAGAAGTCAGACACCATCATTTATACAATTGTCTTATGATTCACACAAGTCATTGTGGGAAGGTACTAAACTAGGGCTCCAAGCCTTCATCAGAGGCAAGGATGGGGACCATTTTGGAGGCTGACTGCCACACTATCTTTATAATACTTTTTAAATATTGAAAATTGTATTTTCAAATAGAAATAGAATCAATGGTTAAAAGCAGTAAGGTATTTATTTATTTATTTTGAGAGAGAGAGAATGTGTATTGAGGGGCAGAGGGGCAGAGAGAGAGGGAGGGAGAGTATTAAAAGGAGTAAATTTCAGTTATAAGTTTGAAACAGTGAGAATAGAAGCCATTCAGGAAAACCTGAAATTACTGATGTTACTGACAGTCAGAACTACCCAAATCTCCCTATAATTATTTTGACAGTGATACATTCCAAACACCATTTTAATAAACTGAAGTTCATCTAAAATGTGTACAGGATATAATCAGATGTTAACTTTAATACAAATTTCCATTACTGTGGATGTGTGAATAAGCCTATAGGTTGGTACCTCCAGTGTTTGAGAAAAATGAACAGTAATTGCCTGAAACCATTTACATTTGAAGTGACGTTTAAAAATCATATTTGTAGGGTGCCTACAAATATTTGTAGCGTGTTGAGTTTGATAACTTCTTTGTAGATTTTGGGTACTAACCCTTTATCAGATATGTTGTTTATAAATATCTTCTCCCATTCTGTAGGCTGCCTTTTAGTTTTGCTGACTTGAATGAATCCTTTAAATGTCCACTTTACTGGGGCGCCTGGGTGGCTCAGTCGGTTAAGCGTCCGACTTCAGCTCAGGTCACGATCTCGCGGTCCGTGAGTTCGAGCCCCGCGTCAGGCTCTGGGCTGATGGCTCAGAGCCTGGAGCCTGCTTCCGATTCTGTGTCTCCCTCTCTCTCTGCCCCTCCCCTGTTCATGCTCTGTCTCTCTCTGTCTCAAAAATAAATAAATGTTAAAAAAAAAATTAAAAAAAAAACGTCCACTTTACTGATAAAGTTATCTTACAAAGTTGAGTTAATTTTCATTTTAAAAGCTAGCCTCTCAAATGATAATTAGAAAGTTATTCTAGTATTTTCAGTGCACACGACAAGGCTGCTAAGTGAAAATAAAATCTGAATTGTATGAGAATTCATGGTGGAACTATGTTGTTTAAGACTCTTGGTTCACTTACATCAGATTTAAAAGACTGGCATAAATAAAAATTGTCAGGTTTTTTTTTTCCCCACTAAAAAAACATTACTTGGCAAGTATTCTAAGATAACAAGGGAGCTGGAATGATCAGAAATGAGTTTGGTCTGCCAATAAACCACAGGCAATTAGATTCTTGGCACATTGTGGTCACCATAGATCTGGTCTGCCTAGCACCGTCTCCCATCCATTTTTGGATGATGCGGTGGTGGGACTAACTGTCCTGCTATGTATGCCCCACCCAGTTTTATCACTTGAAGTTCTGGGTACGGGAAACCCCACAGCCTTGGGAACATGGGAAGAATTTGTCACTCCAGGGGTATGGGATATGGAGTGCTGAGAGGCTGACAATCAAACTGCCACGGTCATGGCATTCAGTCAAGTTTTGATCAATCACTGCATCCCACCCACATGGCCAGTGATTAAGCGAGAAATGAATTTGAACAAAGCTGGTCTGTCTCTGGCACTTTCTTCTAGAGGTAAGAGGGAAATGAGCTCTTTTCAATTGTACAGTTTACCGCGACCACCATCTTGATCGCCGTGTGGAAACACCCTGCCCCAGAAATGGAGAACCAAAGCCCTGATCATTGGACTCCTAGACAGAGGCACAGATAAAGCCATCTGCAACCCTGGACTTTAAACTTACTAAGCTATGGAGTCCCTTTTCCGTGTCAGCTGGTTTGAGTTGAGTTTCTATTGCTTGCAATCCTAAGAATAGTGACACTACAAGCTGTTAGCATGAAGACGGATTTATTAAAATTTTAAGCAACGGTAGTCCGAAAATGTACCGTTCTACCTCTTTGTCAGCATTCAGGGCATTTCTACTCAATGATTATCCCACATAGCTCCTAAAGCAGTTAAAAAAGTATATCCATACATTTTTAACTGTCTGGATTTGAGAAATATTGTGACACCTGTAGCGAAAAGAAATCGCCTGATAGGAACTGTCAGGTCTCTGCTATTCAGTCTAATTATCCAAAATTCGTACTTGATGCGATAGCTCATGTCAGTTAGCCAAGGAAACAGTAGGAAGAATCTTTTGAAAACTTTCCTGATGGCGAGAAATGGAAAATGTGTCCTAAGTTAAAATAGGTATAACCACATAATGGATTAGAATGTAAAGCTGACATAAAATCTTAGGTGCCTATAATTCAAGGATACTTCTTACTTGTGCCTAGTTGCTTCAGTTTGTACATCCTGGGGCACATATTCATTTTCCTGTGTAATTAGGAAAGGCATTTCTGTAAAAAAAAAAAAAACAACAAAACTTAGTGAAGTCTCATAATGGAAATGGGGAGCCATAAAAATCTTTGGAAAATCTAGAGATATGACCAAAACTACAGCAGTAGCGAAGATGAGCTGGAAAGAGAGGAGGTTAGAAATGAGATCCCTTAGGAGTTCAGTGCAATTGTCTAGACAATAAATATGACAGTCTCAATAAAGAAAAATGATTTCTTGCTCTGGGTTTCACCTCACCAATGCAAAGCACCCATCATACAAGGCAAAGTACATATGAAATACCAAACAGTCAACTTATATAGAGTTCTTTAGTTAGCAAATTTTTGGATAGCATTTAAGAGCCAGGTGCTGTTTTAAGCACGTTACATATACTGGCTCATTGAGTTTCCATAACAAACTTATGAAGTAGGTACTGTTAATATCCCCATTGTACAGGTGGGGATACAAATACTAAGGGAGATTAAGCAACTTGATCATGTTCACCCAGCTAACAAATGGCTTAGCCACAATGTGAATCCAGATAATCTGACCCCAAATCCTTTCACCCCAACTGCAATGCTCCGCTCATTTTTTGGAGGGAAACTGTTAATTGAGTGCTGCTACTCAAAATATACAGTTTAAAGCATTATTTTGAGAGCAAAAATGTGAACAGGAGAGTAAAGAGGTACTTTGTGGCCCTGAATCATTCAGAACGTGTGGAAAGGAATTTGATCCACATACAAAAAATTGCTAAGCACAGCAAACCATCTCTGAGGTTGTAAGATGAGCTCCACCTCAATTGATACTTAGGCAAAAATCAATCAATCAATCAATCAATAAAAAATGGGGCTCCTGAGTGACCGAGTTGCTTAAGCATCTTGATTTTGGCTCAGGTCATGGTCTCACAGTTGTGAGATCGAGCCCCTTGTGCGAAGTGTGGACCCTGCTTAAAATTCTCTCCCTCTTCCTCTGCGCCTCCCCAACTCTCTCTCCTAAATAAATAAATAAATAAATAAAAATTTAAAAATAAAAACAAAAATATAAAAACCTGTGTTTATCAAGGTAAACTTCTCAATATATGCAGAATATCTCTAGAGATCTATATTGTAGTTGGAAAATATGAATACATCTATCATGTTTTGTGTTGTCACTCAGGGAGAGGTAAAGTGAAAGGCATTTTAGTTGTCTTCCCGCTTGTGGCGGCAGTGACAATGTTGAGGTTTTCAGAACACTGAAGTCAGCTCAGTTACTGAAAGACTACACAGCTAACAAATAATGATGAACGATGGAAGGAAATTCACAATTGTAAACACTAGTGAAGCTGGAAAATCTGTTAAGAAAAAAACCACAACAGGTTGCTTAAAAAAAAAGAGCAATTTATGCCAAATAAATGATCACTTTTCTAAAGTGAGAGAGGGAGGTAAATGTAATTAATTTGACAAATCAGTTTAACGAACGTCGCAGATATAACATGAGCACTATATTACGAAATCTGCTCCCGGGAGTTGTCTAAGCAGTTCACATACATGTCTTTGGTCATTTAATTCTCATGGAAACCCTATAAGGTTTGATTACTATCATCCTGCTTCCATAGATGAGTGAATTGAAGCACAGAGAAGAAAAGTCACATAACAAATATGCCCGGGAAAGGAGATTCAAAACTCTCAGCTCCGACACCTACAGACAGCTCTATGCATTCAGCTCGGCATTCTGTCCCCACACTTTTCCCTGGCAATGAGAGTTGCTGTGGGGTTGAGACCCCAAGAACAAGCTGCAACCAAAGAGGTTCAGGAATTGGTAGATAAAGACCCCAGCTTCCGTGCCTCTCTGTGAGACAATCCCAAACATTCTTCACAGACCTCGGAGGGACTGAACCCCAATTACCCCCAGTAGTAACTCGCTCATTAAAGTTCCCTTTCCTGGCTGTCTTCCTTCCAGGTCTCACTCTCACCACCCTTCCAGGGATCACTTTCTTTCTTTCTTTCTTCTTTCTTTTTTTAAGTCCATTTTTATTTATTTTGGGGGAGATAGAGAGCAAGCAGGGGATGGACAGAGAGAGAGGGAGACAGAATCCCAAGCAGGCTCTGCACCATCAGGGCAGAGACCTAAGTGGGGCTTGAACACACGAACCATGTGATCGTGACCCGAGCCAAAAATCAAGAGTCAGACACTTAACCAACTGAGCCACCCAGGTGCCTCCGGGGGTCACTTTCTGAATCAACTACTTGCACCCAAATCCTTGCCTTTGGAAAAACCCAGACTAAGACAAAACCCAAGCCAGTCTGCCCTTGGCTCCCAGCCTCTGCACATCTATGTGTTCTAAGAGCTGGTTGTCATCATAGTCCCTCTCGGAGAGAGTACACACTCATTGCCACAATGACTATATCTGTATCTCATACCCCAGGTCCCCAAAAACTCGTCCCCGGGAAAGAGAGGCCCAGGCCAGTAACCACGACTGTCCCAAGAGCTGGACCGTTTTTTCTGAACCCTGAGTCTCTGATAACAGATTCTCTGGTGCCTGCTTCTCAACCCTTCCCCCTCAACCAGAGCTGCACTTTGCCTTGGCCTCAGCTGTTCGTTCCTGCTTAGCCCCGCCAGGCTCCACTATGGCTCCCACAGATCCAGCTCCAGAAAAGACCTGCCTCTCCACTTCTCTTCTCACCGCACACCGTCGCAACCTCACCTTCTCAGGTGCAGTTGTCAGTGTCACTTCTCAGGTGTCGCTGCATTAATTCATGCTAAGAAAACTGCAGTTTTGCCCCGTATTCTTTTGTAGCATCAGTGCCAATATCAACCCCGCGAACAAGGCAATATTGTCTTAGTATTATTATGAAAATAATGGACTCACTTTGAGAACGACGGCACCAGAATATCTAGAGTGGGTTTAGTTGTGGCCTCCCAAAAGATATGGGCGTGTCCTAACCCTAGAAACTGTGAATGTGACCTCATTTGGAGAAAGGGTCTTTGAAAAACATAATGAAGGATGTCAAGGTGAGTTCACCTTGGATCATCATTAGTGTTTCCAGCCTGAGCTCAGAACATGAGGTGCCACATCTGTTTGACACCCCAGTTAGGGGGAACCATGTCAAGGTGGTCATAAGGCCACACAGCTTTAATATCCTGTATTACCTTACTGTGCATTTGGCAATCAACAGTCAGCCTAAGTCCACAAAGCCTGACTTTTTCTTTTAGGTATCTGTGTATCTGAAGTAATTGATAAGGAAATCATTTTTTTTTTTAAGTTTATGTATTTATGTTGAGAGAGACAATCCCAAGCAGGCTTCACAGTCAGTGCAGAGGCTGAGGCAGGGCCTGAACTCACGAACTGTGAGATCGTGACCTGAGCTGAAATCAAGAGTCGGACGCTTAACCAACTGAGCCGCCCAGGCGCCTTGATGAGGAAACCATTCTGTCTTTATTTTCCTAATGTGTCACTCAGATTTTTGATCGTCGTGAGAATCTCACTCCAAGAGTAGAGAACTACATCTTCCATCTTAAATTATTGCAACAACCTCCTTAAGAAATTATTCCCTGGTATTATGGAATGAATGTGTCCCTCAAAACTCTTAGGTTGAAGTTCAATGTGGTGGTGTTAGGAGGTGGGGGTTGGGGGAGATAATTATGTTTAAATGAGGCCGTGAACATAGGGTCTCCGTGATGGGATTAGTTCTTTCTCTCTTCTCTCTCTCTCTCTCTCTCTCCCTCCCTCCCTCCCTCCCTCCCCCCACCCAGGTAAGGACATCACAAGAAGGTAGCTATCTGCACCCTGACTGTGCTGGTACTGATCTCAGATTTCCTAGCTTCCACAATGGTGGGAAATAAATGTCTGTTGTTTAAGCCACACAGCCCATGGTATTTTGCTATATAAGTCTGAGCAGTCTACAGCACCTGGCTTCTCCTTGACCTGTTCTTCACTTGCAGCCAGTGATCTTTCCCTTTCAAGATTTGATGTTACATTTTTTTACTTAAAATCTTCATGAACCTCTTTAATTCCAAAAGACAGATTATAAACTGTTGACCTGGCTCCTATGATCTTTCCAGCTTTCATACACCTAACATACCCAATCCCAGGGAACCAGTTGCTGTCTCCTGAAAATTCCAAACCCTTTCCTACTTCAGCCAAACACATATAGTGATTTCCTGGTCTCAGGAACTACTCTGTACCGTTCTAAAAGCTGTCAGGTCATGAATAGCCCACTTTTCCTTAATATCAAAGCTTGTTAAGGCTTTACAAAGAAGGGTGGATTAGAAGAAATTTGACACATTATAGAAAAGGAAATGCTAGCCAGCCAGTTGTCCAAAGTGCATAGGCGACTTGGGGTCGAGCCAACGTGAGCGAGGGAACAGCTTCTCAGACAGGAATGATGCCAAGAGGATTTCAATGAGCCCATTCTTCAGACTCCCTGTTTCATTACTTAAAAAAAAAAGTTTTTTTCATGTTTATTTATTTTTGAGAGACACAGAGAGACAGAGAACAAGCAGGGGAGGAACAGAGAGAGAGGGAGACACAGAATCCGAAGCAGGTTCCAGGCTCTGAGCCATCAGCACAGAGCCCGATGCGGGGCTTGAACCCACGAACCCGGGACCCGGGACCCCATGACCCGGCTCGAGATCATGACCAAAGTCAGTTGACTAACCGACTGAGCCACCCAAGCGCCCCTCCCCCTGTTTCATTATTAAGGTTTTCAGAGAAGAGTCAGATGCAGTGAGCAGCTCTGTGCTTGTCCTTGCAAAAGCCACTGGGAGCAAGAGTATATAGTACGAGAACCTGCGCTAAGACCTTTACTGACTGGGCTCTCGTTCTGTCCCATCTCTTTTTTGTTTTGTGTTGTCACACAACTCCCATGAATTCTCCCATGTTATGATTGCATATTATTCTGTCAAAGTATCTCATAAAGATATTTTGAAGTGCTTTCAGTCCCCTAGTGTAGTCCAGTTGTTGGAAAGGTCCAGATAAGATTGGCCCGGGTGTGCACATTCCTTGCTGCGGGGAAAAGGAAACCCAGTGCCCCGGCCAAGATCTCTGTGAATTCCCTATGGAGTTATGGTCTCATGGCTGTGCTGGCTCTGACCGCCTCCAGCTGAATTCTTGTTCTCCATCGCGCAGCTAGAGGCTGTTCCTTCGTCTCTACCCTGTCTTCATCCATTTCTACATTTTCAGACCCAAAATGGCTTCTGCTTCCCCGAGGTTCTGAGTACGTATCCGTCCACAAGGAACGTTTAGGGAAGTGGAGACACAGAAGCATCTCACAATCAAACATCAGACACTCTTGTTCTCAGCCGTCTTTTGGTTCCATCCCTCGTTTCTGTGCTCACTCCTCTCCTCTGTGCTTGCCCTCTCCAAAGAGAAACACACACACACACACACACACACACACACACACACACACACCAAATTCTTTCCATTTTCTTCTGTTAGAGCAGTTTAATCTTCTCAAGCTCCTACCTTCCCAAAGCAGCTCTGAGCCTTTGACCAGGGACTTTTATGGTTTCCTTTTATAGATATAAATCTTTGGACTATCTGGTATTTGTTTTTGTTTAAGACTAATTAAAAAAAATTTTTTTTTTACTGTTTCGTATAGCAATACAAGGAGGTTGGATATAAATCGGCAAAAACAAAACCAAACAAAAACCAAAAGGCAAAAAGAACCAATCAACAAACCAAAAACCAAGGATTACCAGGAGCACCATGCTCAGAATGACTCAAAGCAGTGCTCGAAGACTGTGCTCGTTGCCAGGCCCGGGGGACACACAGGTACTCTGCTCAGATCCCCTCAGAACCCTCTTCATATACCAGCAACCTTCTTTGTAGGGTTGCCCTTGGGCTACTGGAGTCACCTCCAGCTGGAAGGTTGGAGATTCCAGGAGTTCACATCTCTGAAGGTGACCAGGAGTTGGCCACTGACTAGTTGAGAGTGTACGAAGCCCAGCTCCTCAGCCTCAAGACTGGATGAACTCAGAGGTGTAAATTACGCCCCAGAACTCCCCACAGGATCAGACTGACTCCAGGAATTCATCTAAAATTGTATACTTGACTGTCTGCCTCCTCTTGCCTGTCCTGCTTCCCCACTGCCTTGCTAGTCTGTCCTGGGAGCACTTCCTTAATAAACCTCTTCCACTTGAATCTGTGGCTCAGTCTGCTTCTGGGAGAACCCAATCTAAGATGTTAAGTATTCCATTTTGTTGGATAGGCAACCTGGGAATTCATTCTTGCCTGCATAGACACTGAACACCTAATATATGTACTGGGCACTATTAAAATAGTCTGTACCCTCAGGAAAAGTGCAAACTAGTTAGTGAGGTAAGACACGGGGAGCCATAAGTATAATTTGAGGCCACATGTCCTTTATTTACAAAAAATACTGAATATTCTCTATGTACATATGGTAGAATCTCAACATGATAGGGAAGGAGTGCTTATAGCTTCATGGTCTTAGGTGCTGGATTTGGCAGGGCATATAAGATTTCCAAACAAAAAGTTGGAAGTGGAGAAATATTAACTAGAGAAAATTGTATGGGTAGTTGAACATATAAGGTTGAGAAGATAAAGAGAGACATAGTTCGGGGCACCTGGTTGGATCAGTCAGTAGAGCATGCACCTTTTTTTTTTTTTAACATTTATTTATTTTTGAGAGAGAGAAAGAGAGAGAGACAGAGTGTGAGCAGGGGAGGGGCAGAGAGAGAGAGAGAGAGAGGGAGACACAGAATCAGAAGCAGGCTCTAGGCTCTGAGCTGTCAGCACAGAGACTGACACGGGGCTCGAACTCACAAACTGTGAGATCACGACCTGAGCTGAAGTCAGACACTTAACCGACTGGCCCGCCCAGGTGCCCCAAGCATGCAACTCTTGAGCTCTGGGTTGTGAGTTTGAACCCCGCATTGGGCATGGAGACTACTTTAAAAGAATAAATAAACAAATAAATAAATAAAAATTTTAAAAAAAGAAAGAAAGATGTAGTGTTAAGAGAGCTCTTGAGAGGATCCTTTGTCTTCTGAAAGACTGAATCCTTGCCATATAGCTTCATCCTTTCACTTGGCCATTCATATCCCATGAGCGTATGATATGATGCACACAAGGGGTCATTCTGTACTTGGGTAATGGCTAAAAATCTTAGGGAACAGGTTCAAATATGCAAAAAAACCATGTTACATCCTTTCCCTCCCCTTCTATATAATTTCCTGTGTAATTATCCTTGTAAGCCTCCATTCCGCTAGGGTGGTGAAAATTTGATCTTGATCAAATCGTGTGTCCCTCTACCACCCCTTTTCCTTCAAGTTGCATCTAAATTCCAAGAGCTTTGGGGGGAATTTAGTAGGACCCTTAATCCTCACCACCATCCAGACATCTGATCCCTGGGTTATCAGGCATGAGCAGTTAACTGCTGAGTTGTCCTTCATGCCTATCCTCAAGACATCTGTAGATTCCGCTGTCCTTTCTGCTAATCTCATTCTGTGCTGGGGCATGGTGTGCTCTAGCAGGTTGGTCCTGGGGGTGTGCCCAGGGGTGAGCAAGGTGCAAGGATTCATCTCTATTTAAACTTCCATCATTTTTCTGTTTTCCTTCCTTTGCTTCTTTCCTCTCTACTTATAGAATCATATTTAGTAACAGGACAGGAGTTGGCCCTTACATTATTCTGTTTTTTTTTTCCCTCCCAAATATTGTCTGTATTTTAAGCCATTTCCATTCCTTAAGGATTTTGAAACTATCAAGTGAAGAGGAGATAGGCTGTTCTCTTCCTGCTGTCACATCTTGAAGGTGGGGAGAAATCATAGAAAGAAACTGGACAGGGAAAAGAGGTGACTACAGCACAAAATTTAAGAAAATACTAACTCTTGGGGTCATATAAATGCTGATTCTACAGAATCCTGAGAATGAGTGCCTCCTAAATTTCATGCCCTACAGATCTCACTTGCCTCATGCTAGTCCCAGACTTGGAAGAAAATACCAATCATTGCCCCTAAAAACCAGTTAAAATAAAATTTTTAGCCTATCTAACTTGGTCAAAAGACTAAAAGAGACGTCAATGGTGGTTAGAGCTCCACAGTGGATTATGGATGATATCTATGTTGTTCATCTTTTTTTGGTATTATTTTCTTTTTTTCCTCCACGTTTATTGAGGTATAATTGCCAAAACTGTAAGCTATTTAAAGTATACATGAATATTTGATATATGTATACATTGTGAAGGGATTCCCCCATCAAGTTAATGATCACATCCATCGCTATATACATTTGTTTTGTGTGTGTTGGGGGGGGAAGGGTGTGAGAATAGTTAAGTTCTACTTTCTTGGCAAATTTCAATTATATAATACAGTGTTACCAACTATAGTCACATGTTATAGATTAGATCCTTAGGACTTATTCCTTTTATACTGAGTAGCCTTTTTGTTCAAGCAACCCTTGTGCTAAAGACTTGTGATAAAAGGGTACTTAGAAGATATCAAAGAGAATCTTTGGCTCATTGTTATCTGAACGTGGCCTTCTTTCCACTTCATTTTCCAGAATGTTGCCATAGGCAGAGACAATGAAAAGGCGGGAGAAATGGTCCAGAACGAGGCTGGGGATGACTGTTGTATCTTGTAAACGCTGTGTACATTTTGTTTCTGCTGGCTGCTTGAACCACCCTTTAGAAGTCCCTGCTAAGTGTTGTCACAAAATATTTGTAGGTATTCTGTATATTTCTAATATCCTCCAATGAGCATGTAATAATTTTATGATTAAAAATAAAGTTATGGGGCGCCTGGGTGGCTTGGTCGGTTAAGCGTCCGACTTCGGCTCAGGTCATGATCTCACGGTCCGTGAGTTCAAGCCCTGCGTCGGGCTCTGTGCTGACAGCTCAGAGCTTGGAGCCTGTTTCAGATTCTGTGTCTCCCTCTCTCTCTGCCCCTCCCCTGTTCATGCTCTGTCTCTCTCTGTCTCAAAAATAAATAAACGTTAAAAAAAAATTAAAAAAAAATAAAGTTATATAAAATAAAAACTATTGTGATAACATTGACAGGGAAGCTAGCAGAAGTGTGTAAGGGAATGTTTTGCATTATTCCTGCAGTTTTTCTGTAAGTTTGAAATTGTTTCAAATCAAAAAATTTGAAAATCATGAAAAATCAAAACCTTTCTAAAATTAAAAAAAAAAATGTGTTAAGTTAAAACCTCAGTGGCCCCAAACAGGTTGGAAGCCAACCCAGAATTTTATAAGTCCCATAGTTCAACATACTTTCTCATATGCTATGTATATGAAGCTACTTGGCTTTTCGCTTATTAAGATTTTGGCAGATCCCCAATTTAGGCAACTTTCTTAAAGACTCGTTACAATTTTTATAATGGATAGTTATAAAGGTTGGTGTCCAGGAAGCAGAGGACACATAGAGGAATCTCTGTGCAACTTGGGCTGTAGCTCATGTTTCATGTCCAGTGAGGTTCTTATGTTTATTTTTTGGTTTCCTTTCTTTTCTTTCTTTTTTTAAGTTTATTTACTTATTTTTGAGAAAGGGAAAGAGAGAGAGTGAGCAGGGGATGGGCAGAGAGAGAGAATCCAAGCAGGCTCTTTACTGTCAGCGTGGAGCCCAACATGGGGCTTGAACTCAAGAACCGTGAGATCATGACCTGAGCTGAAATCAAGAGCCAGATGCTTAACCGACTGAGCCCCCCCGCCCCGGGCACCCCACATTAGGTTTTACTCTTGATGTTCAACATTCTATTGGTTTGGACGAATGTATAATGACATTTATCCACCATCATAGCTTCATACAGAATAGCCACCCAGCCTCAAAAATCCTCTGTGCTCTGCCTACTCATCCCTCTTCCTCCCAACACGTGGAAACCACTGATCTTTTTACTACATCCATTGCTTCGCTTTTTCCAGAATTGCTGGAATCATATATTATGCAGCCTTTCAAGTTGGCTTCTTTCACTTAGTAGTATGCGTTTAAGTCTTTTCATGGCTTGATAGCTCATTTCCTTTTAATTCTGAATAGATCCATTGTCTGGATATCACCCATTCACCTGCTGAAGGACATCTTTGTTGCTTACAAGTTTTGGCAATTATGACTAAAGCTGCTATAAACATCTGTGATAGCACAAGTTTTTGTGTGGACATAAGTTTTCAGCTCATTTGTATAAATACCAAGGAGTACAATTGCTGGATCATGTAGTCAGAATAAGTTTCATTTTGTAAGAAGCCTCCAGACTGTTTTCCAAAGTGGCTTTACCATTTTACATTTGACATTCCCACCTGCAATGAATGGGAGTTCTCACCACTTTATATCCTCACCAACATTGGGTGGTGTCAGGGTTTGGGTTTTGGCTATTTTTTTGAAAAAAATTTTAACATTTATTCATTTTTGAGAGACAGAGTGTGCGAGGGGGAGGGAGGTGCAGAGAGAGAGACACACACACACAGAATCTGAAGCAGGCTCCAGTCTGCTTCAGTCCATGTGGGGCTCAAACCCACGAACTGTGAGATCATGACCTGAGCTGAAGTCGGATGCTTAACCGACTGAGCCACCCAGGTGCCCCCAGGTTTTGGCTATTCTAATAGGTGTGTAATAGTATGTCACTATTGTTTTAATTTGCATTTCCCTGATGACATATGATGTGGAACATCTTTTTATATGTGTATTTCTTTGCACCAGCATATATGTGTCTGGTAAGCTGTCTGTTCAAATCTTTTGCTTATTTTAAAATCAGGTTGTTTTCCTATTATAGAATTTTAAGAGTTCTTTGTGTATTATGGATAACAGCCTTTGACCAGGTATGGCTTTTGTAAATGTTTCCTCCCAGTCTGTGTCTTCTATTTTCATTCTCTTAACAGTTTCTTTTGTGGAGCAGAAGTTTTAAATTTTAATGAAGTCCAGTATATCATTTTTTTTTTTCATGGATTATGCTTTTGGTGTTGTTTCTAAAAAGTCAACACCAGGGGCGCCTGGGTGGCGCAGTCGGTTAAGCGTCCGACTTCAGCCAGGTCACGATCTCGCGGTCCGTGAGTTCGAGCCCCGTGTCGGGCTCTGGGCTGATGGCTCGGAGCCTGGAGCCTGTTTCCGATTCTGTGTCTCCCTCTCTCTCTGCCCCTCCCTCGTTCATGCTCTGTCTCTCTCTGTCCCAAAAATAAATAAAAAACGTTGAAAAAAAAAATAAATAAAAAAATAAAAAGTCAACACCATGCCACCGTGCCCAAGATCATCTAGATTTTCTTCTGTGTTATCTTCCAGGAGTTTTAGAGTTTTGTATTTTACATTTAGTTCTATGACCTATTTTGATTTAATCATTGTGAAGAATCTAAGTTCTGTGTCTGGATTCTTTCTTTCTTTCTCCTCCTCCTCCTCCTCCTCCTTCTTCTTCTTCTTCCTTCTCTTCCTCCTCCTCCTCCTCCTCCTCCCTCTCTCCTCCTCCTCCTTCTCCAGCATGTGGACACCCAGTTATTCTAGCACCATTTGTTGAAAAAGATGATCTTTTCACCATTGTATTGTCTTTGCTTCTTTGTCAAAGATCAATTGACTATATTTATGTGGGTCTATTTCTGACAGCCACGAGATGACTTGCTGGGATATTGATTGAAATCATGGTAAAGTTGGGAAGAAATGGTATCTTGACAATATCCACACACATAGAATATATCCACATTTACTTAATTCTTCTTTGGTTTCTCTTTTTTTTTTTCAATGTTTTAAATGTTTACTTTTGAGAGAGAGAGAGACAGAGAGAGAGAGAGAGAGAGAGAGAGACATAGCGTGAGAGGGGGAGGGGTAGAGAGAAAGGGAGACAGAATCCGAAGTAGGCTCCGGGCTCTGAGTTGTCAGCACAGAGCCCGAGACGGGGCTTAAACTCATGAACCGCAAGATCGTGACCTGAGCCGAAGTCGGACACTTAACTGATTGAGCCACCCAGGCGCCCCTTCTTCAGTTTCTTTTATCAGAGTTTTGTAGTTTTCTTCATATAGATCTTGAGTCCACCATTTTAAAAATATGTGTACTGAAACACATAGACATACTGGTTGCAATTTGATCATGTTTAATTTTTTTCCCAACCATGACATTATTTTTACTATTATAATAGTAGTGGTAAAACTATATATAACAGTGTGGTAAAATACAACTAAATATTGGCCAATAGAATGTTTCCAATAAACACCCATTAGGTGGTGAGGAAAAAAAGTGCAAATAGTGACAATTTTTGATCAAGTCTGACACAGAAGAAAGAGCTCTTCAGACATGGTTGGTGCATCCCAATAAGAATATGGCACAGTGGCCAGCGCGAATTATACTAACATTGACACTTAAAGCTGGTCATGATTTTGAAACTCTTTCATGAACCTAGCAAATCAGGCAAAATAATTTTTGTAAGCCTTAACATTGTCGAGGTCAGGAAATACAAAAATACAAAGAAAGGATGTAAAACTATTCCAGATTAAAGAAGACTAAAGAGACAGGACAACTGATGCAATGCATGATTCTAGATTAGACCTTGGACTGGGAGAAAAACAGCTAAAATGGTTACTATTGGGACAATGCATGAATTTTAATATGAATGGCAGATTAGATAATAGTATTATACTAAGAGGATGTCCTTGTACTTTGGAAATACACACTGAAGTAGTTAAACTTTTTTTTTTTTTTAATGTTTATTTATTATTGAGAGACAGAGCATGAGCATGGGAGGGTCAGAGAGAGAGGGAGACACAGAATCTGAAGCACGCTCCAGGCTCCTGGAGCACAGAGCCCAACGCGGGGCTTGAACCCACAAACCGGGAGATCATGACCTGAGCCAAAGGCAGATGCTCAACCGACAGAGCCACCCAGGCGCCCCCACACTGAAGTATTTAAGAGATAGAGAGGCATGATATTTCCAACTTACTTTCAAATGATACAGAAAAGATTTATACATACTTTTTTTACGTATGGAGAGATAATGACAAAGCAAATGCAGGAGAATGTAAACAAACTGGATAATGAGTATACGAAAAGATATTTTTACTTTCCTATAAGTTAGAAATCGCAACAAAATTAAAAGTTACCCCCCAAAAAATAACGATTTAAAATTAAGCCCCCAAAGTTTAAAACACATGTATTTGACATATTTTCATGATTTCTCTCTAATAATCCAGACTTTTTTTTTTTTTTATTTTTTTTATTTTTTTATTTTTTGGCCCATCCAATAGCTGCGGATAGACTATTTGGCTTAAAGATGTAACCATAAGGGAAACATACTTTAAAACACCATATAATGTTCTATTAACATGACTGCTACGTAGGAAATATAAAGTTGAAGAGAAAGGAAGGCTTTATTTTAGGTTCTTAGAATCTTTAGTTCTGCGACACATGAAATTGACTCTGATGGCAAGATGATAGCATATGTAAGTAGATTTTTTTTCGGTGAAGGAGGCCTGGGAGGAGACGCTATAGCTCTTTCTCTTCATGAGAAATCGCAAGTAGTATTTGGAGGCAGAGGGTCACGACAGCAGCAGTTGACTCGAACGGTTCAGATAAAATGAGGGCGGAGAGGGAGAGAGAGAGGCTCACAAGGCAAAGGCGGCAAAGTGTGAACCAAATGGTGAGTTGAGAGGAAGCGTATATGGGAGTCCTCTGTATTGCTTTTTTCTACGTTATTGTCGTGACTTCTCTGTAAGTTCGAAATTATGTCAAACTAAAAGTTTACGGAAAAAATACAAAGAAGTATGAGTTAGCAGATGTCCTCCTCACGGTCCTCACCCTCTAATATCAGAACAAATTCTGAATCAGGCCATCTCCCTCTAATGTAGCCGTCTACACCGACGAATGTCTAGAGTAGAGCCGTCCCAGTTCAGTACTGCATTTTTTTTTTTTTTTTTTAGCCTGCATCTCAAACCCTGTGGCTACCTACCAGTGGGCATGGCTCCGCCTGGCTTTTCGTTATACTGAGAAAATCTGTCAGGATCAGTCCAACTGGTTAGGATCCTCTGGAGTAGCACCAATATGCCTACTTTAAATACATGCCATTTCGTGGAGGCTCAAAAAACAAACTAAACAACACGAAACTTACTTTGCTTCCAAAACAGAAGATTAGTGTGAGGTTTCCTGTTGGCCAGGAGATCCTGAGTGGCTGAGAGCTCTGCCCTTTGCGAAGGCTGTCTGCAGCCTACCTGGGGTAAAGCGCTTTGGCCTCCCTAAACTCCCTCCCAATCGTTGCGATCAGTTTTTTGTTTTTTTTTAATTTTTTTTTTTTCAACGTTTATTTATTTTTGGGACAGAGAGAGACAGAGCATGAATGGGGGAGGGGCAGAGAGAGAGGGAAACACAGAATCTGAAACAGGCTCCAGGCTCTGAGCCATCAGCCCAGAGCCTGACGCGGGGCTCGAACTCACGGACCGTGAGATCGTGACCTGGCTGAAGTCAGACGCTTAACCGACTGCGCCACCCAGGCGCCCCGCGATCAGTTTTTATTTTCATGATTTCCTTCAATGGAAAATCAAGGTCACATAGCCTATTCTTCACCAAAACAGTGAAGAGAGCAGTATGTGGATCGACATTCATTTCCACCTTTCTAATGCACATATCGCTGCCCTCTCTGGCTACCTACATCCCCGGTGTGCCATCAGTATTGACACAAAAGCAGTGCTCTTGGTATTATTATAAATAATAGGTAACGTTAATTTGAAAGGGACTTGTTTTGGTATTTGGGATACTTACTAAGATGGCTGATAAGTACACAACTTGTATTTAATAGAGGAGTTGGAAGCGAAGATACACAATCGTAGAGTGATACAAATTTGGGGAAAATATTTTGTGAATAATTTTGTGAAAAAGATAATGCATTGAACCAGTAGACTTAGATGAATATGTTTGGGTCAGCAGGGGCACACGCATGATGATGGGGAAGAGGTAGTTCAGTTTCTACACTTGTATAATCAAAAAGTAAAGCAAGCAGTAAGCGAGCTGAGAGCTGACCAAGGGGATGGAGGTCTTGACTGAGAACGAATTATATAACCTTGTGAGTGCGCACTAAGGAATTCTATCCATGTTGATTACATTATAATGAGTAAAAACGCATGTCAATAAAATAAGTTGTACATAGGAGCTGATGGGGCATGTAAGAGGTCTATTGGCCATAACATTTAGAAGGAGTTTCAGGAAAAGATTAAAAAAAAAAAATTAAAACACTGGGGGCAGAGTGTAGATTTTCAATTAAAGGAATACATGGCATCTGTGAGTTCCTGAGTATCTTGGCCACTGCTCAGACCCATGTGAAAATTAATGAAGGGAAACCTCACTAAAATGGGTTAGAGAGGCTAGAAGGGAAGGTTAGAAGGGGGAGCCCTACCACTCAGTGTCAACCACAGGAAGACTTGTCAGTTGCAGAGACCAACAGAAGAGTAGCAACAGGAAAGAATCATCAGTTCCAGGGCCCAACAGGGAAGCATGTATGTTGCATCTTTTACAAGAAATCAATCAGCCCTGCAGTTCACCCAATGACAAACGTGATCACCCTGAAATCTTGCTTTTTTTCCAGTGGGCTTTTCATTCAAAACAACCCCTCCCAAATTTTTCCTTCTTCTCCATAAAATAATGCTCCTCTCCTTTGTTGAAATTGCCTATGGTTTTGCCAGCGCTTGCATTTCTCTACTATTCCTGAATAAACCCATTTTTTTTTTCTTCTGGTAGAATAGCTCACTTTTATTTTTAAGGTTAACACCTACCATTTCTCCCACTGGTATAGCTACAACCTTTGAAAATCCACCAAGGACCTATGGATCCACATGGCCTATCCTCTCCTGTTTACCAATGCTACCGCATGTTGTAAACCCAGAGAGGGAGACAGCAGAGCTCTCTCTTCTCACAGCTTTTTGAGCATTGGCTTTAGTATATGTGCTACCGAAGCAAGCACTTGAGCACTGGTTTTAATATGAGCCTGAGGGGAGCCCGCTATCGTAGCTGTCCTCCCCGCTCTGAGATCAGAGATGAGGGTGAGACGGGTCAAACCTAAAATAAGGAAAGAGAAGTGTTCTCCATCTCAAACAGGGGTTTGAGATGATAAACAGAGAAAGAAGTCGGCCAGCACTTTTCCCCTGACTCTCGCTCTGCATGAAAAGTTTTGTCCCAACAAAATGCTAAGTATCTGTGAAAATGCATACATTAGGGTGGTTTATTTTCTATGTCCAATAGTGTCATTTAATAAATAAATTTTGCTAGTAGTTCATTCTGTTAGCTCTCTAAGCCTAATGTTTGTCGTTAACTTTGTTGGGTAGATGCCAAGCTTTTTGACTGCAGAGTAACATTTTTGTTGCTCAGAATGCAACTTTGAATGATTTTTTTGATTAAAAAAATTTTTTTTTTGTTACTCCTCCTGTTTGTAACAAAATTTTCTAACTATATTGGAATAAATTATGTTGCGCTAGATAAAGAAAAAAATCAACAGATTTTTATCCATGAGGTCACTGCTTCTTTGAAAAAAAAAAAAAAAAGCAATGTTTTGATGACCTCCTACCAGTAATTGATGGAGTTTGAAACCAACCTGTATAGTCTGGTCCAGGGACAAATGGATTGCTGAGTTCCCATAGAGATATTTATTTAGTCATAGTTATACTTTGTCGTAATTTTTATGAAGTTTTTAACTAAAAAAAATTTTTTTTAATATTTATTCATTTTTGAAAGACAGAGAGAAACAGAGTACAAGCGGGGTGGGGTGGAGAGAGAGGGGGACCCAGAATCTGAAGCGGGCTCCAGGCTCTGAGCTGTCAGCATGGAGCCCATTGTGGAGCTCAAACTCACGAATCGTGAGATCATGACCTGAGCCAAAGTCGGATGCTCAACCAACTGAGCCACCCAAGCACCCCAGTTTTAACGTTTATTTTTGAAGGAGAGAGACAGAGCGTGAGCAGGGGAGGGGCAGAGAGAGAGGGAGACACAGAATCCGAAGCAGGCCGCAGGCTGCAGGCTCTGAGCCATCGGCACAGAGCCTGATGCAGGGCTCAAACCCACGAACTGTGAGATCATGACCTGGGCTGAAGTTGGACGCCCAACCGACTGAGCCAACCAGGAACCCTCTGAAGTTTTTATTTAAATTCCAGTTAGTTAATATACAGTACAATATTAGTTTCAGGTGTACAATTTAGTGATTCATCACTTCCATACAACACCCGGGGCTCATCACAAGTGCCCTCCTTAATCCCCATCACCTGTTTAATCCATCTCCCCATCTATTTCTCCTCTGGTAACTATCAGTTTGTTCTCTATAGTTAAGAGTCTGTGTCTTGGTTTTCCTCTCTCTTCTCCCCCAACCATCATCGTTTGTTTTGTTTCTTAATTCCACATATGAGTGAATCATATGGTATTTGGTTTTCCCCAACTAACTGATTTTGCTTAACATTATATTTTCTAGCTCCACCCACGTCATTGTAAATGGCAAGATTTCATTCTTTTTGATGGCTAGGTAGTATTCCATTGTATGTATACACCACATCTTCTTTATCCATTCATCCATCGATGGACATTTGGGCTCTTTACATAATTTGACTATTGCTGATAATGCTGCTTTAAACATTGGGCTACATGTATCCCTTTGAATTTTTTGTATTCTTTGGGTAAATAACTAGTAGGGCAATTGCTGGATCATAGGGTAGTTCTATTTTTAATGTTGTGAGGAACCTCCATACTGTTTCCAAAGTAGCTGCTTCTTTTCAACGGCACGTGGGACATTCTCCGGAAGAGATCATATGCTAGGTCACAAATCAGGCCTCAACAAGTACAAAAAATTGAGATCATACCATGCATATTTTCTGACCACAACACTATGAAACTTGAAGTCAACCACAAGAAAAAAATTGGAAAGACCACAGATACATGGAGGTTAAACAACATGGTACTAAACAATGAATGGGTCACCCAGGAAATCAAAGAATAAATTTAAAAAATACATGGAAACAAATGAAAATGAAAACACAAGGTTCCAAAACCTTTGGGTTGTAGCAAGTGGTCCTAAGAGGCAAGTATATAGCAATATCAGTCTACCTCAAGAAGCAAGAAAAGTCTCAAATACACACCTAACCTTACACCTAAAGGAGATAGAAAAAGAGCAACAAACAAAGCCTAAAGCCAGCAGAAGGGGGGGAAATCATAAAGATTAGAGCAGAAATAAATGATATAGAAACTAAAAAAACACAGTAGAAAAAATCAATGAAACCAGGAGCTGGTTCTTTGAAAAAATTAATAAAATTGATAACTCCCCAGCCACACTTATCAAAAAGAAAAGGGAAAGGACCCAAATAAATAAAATCACAAATTAGAGAGGAGAAATAATAACCAACATCACAAAACACAAACAATTATAAAAGAATACTGTAAAAAAATCTGTATGGCAACAAATTGGACAACCTGGAAGAAACGGATAAATTCCTAGAAATATAGAAACTACCCAAATTGAATCAGGAAGAAATAGAAAACTTGAACAGATTGATAATCAGCAAAGAAATTGAAATGGAATCAGTAACCAAAAATCTCCCCATGAACAAAAGTCCAGGGCCAGATGCCTTCACAGTGAATTCTACCAAACATCTGAAGAAGAGTTAATACCTATCCTTCTCAAGCTGTTCCAAAAAATAGAAACGGAAGGAAAACTTCCAAACTCATTTTATGAGGCCAGCATTGCCCTGATTCCAAAACCAGACAAAGACTCCAATAAAAAAGAGAACTACAGGCCAATATCCCTGACGAACATGATGTAAAAATTCTCAACAAAATACCAGGAAATCAAATCCTTCAGTACATTAAAGGAATCATTTGCCACGATCAAGTGAGATTTATTCCGGGGCTGTAAGGGTGGTTTGATATGCACAAATCATTCAACATGATACACCACATTAATAAAAGAAAGGATAAGAACCATATGATCCTTTCAACAGATGCAGAAAAAGCATCTGTTGACAAAGTACAGCATCCATCCATGTTAAAAACCCTCAACAAATTAAGTATAGATGGAACATACCTCAACATCATAAAGGCCATATATGAAAAACCCACAGCTAGTATCACCCTCAATGGGGCAAAAGGGAGAGCTTTTCCTTTACATTTAGGAACAAGACAGGGATGTCCATTCTCATCATATTGTTCAGCATAGTACTCGAAGTCCTAGGCAGAGCGATCAGACATGCAACAACAACAAAAAAAGGCATCCAAATCGGCAAGGAGGAAGTCAAACTTTCACTATCTGCAGATTACATGATAGCCTATGAAGAAAACCCGGAAGAGTCCACCAAAAATTTTTTCTAATTGATACTTGAATTCAATAAAATCGCAGGATACCGAATCAACATACCGAAATCGGTTGCATTTCTATACACCAATAATGAAGCAGCAGAAAGAGAACTCAAGGAATCAATCCGATTTATAACCGTAGTCATGTTTTTTGTTTGTTTGTTTGTTTGTTTTAAAATCCACTGAGTACACATCTTCATTTTACATTTGTTCCAGGACCTGTGACCACTGTTCAGGAGATTCTTCTTTAAATCCACTTTTATAAGTCTGAGGTTCCCTTAGCGTCCCTAAAATACTTTTCTCCTCCCCAGGGAGGGATGGGGGAAGCAATAAAAGTTAAAATTTCAGGACAGCTATTTATTAGTCTTAAGAAAGTCACATTAAGATCTCTGAACATCTTTAGGAAAATCAATTCCATTTTATTGTAACAAATGAAACATTTAATACTTGTGACATTACTTGAGACCTCTTTGTTTCAAAAATTGTGCCAAAACAAATTTTGGGAGTTTTGAGGAACCTGGAAGTTCCTCAAAAGGTTAAGCAGAGTTACTATGTGACCCAGCACTTCCTCCTCTAGGTATATACCCAGGATAAATAACAATACACAACAACTTGGACATGCATTTCAGAGCGCATCAGTCATAATCATCAAAGGTGAACACCACCCAAATGTATACCAGCCGGTGGATGGATAAACAAAATACGGTAAAGCCACGCAATGAAATACTGATGCACGCTACAACATGAACGGACCATGAAAAGATGCTAAGTGGCTGTTACCAAAGACCATATATTATATAATTCTGCTTATATGAAATGTCCAGGATAGGCAAATCCATAGAGACAGAAAATAGACGAGCGGTCGTGTAGGGGCCGGGAATTCTCTAGAAGGGGCATGTGAGTAGCTGCTAAAGGGGAAGGGTTCTCTTGGGTGATGAAGATGTTCCGAGATTAGATAGTGCTGATGATTACACACCTCTGTAAATATACCCCAAGCCACTGAACTGTACGCTTCGAGTGGGTGACTTCATGCTTTGCAAATTATATCTTAATAAGACGGTTATTTTTTTTTAAGAAGTCCCAACTATGTGTTTAATATCGCAACTAAAGAACAGAGGGAATGCTGCTGATGAATGATAGCTGCCCTAAGTGGGGTTTTAAATGGGCTTGGAGCCTCTGTGGCCTTTGAAGCAGGCATCTGGTTGAGAGGGAAGTCTCTTCTCAACACCATCTCCCCCCAAAAGGTGGGGGATCAAACTTTGCCTGGACACCTTGCGAACGGAAGGCTGAGATTATTTAAGCAAAGGATGGAAGGCAGGGTGGCAGCATCTGAATGCCGTTCCTCGCGGTTTTTCACAAAGCAGCGGATCTCGAGCTTGGCAGGACACCACCGCGTGCTCACCTGAGGCGTTTAAACAAGATCGATGCCCGTGGTTCCACTTGGAGAGGTTCTGATTTACTGGGTCCGAGGTCAGGCCCGGGGTTGGAATTTTAAAAGCTTCCCTAGTGGTTCTGATGTGCGCACAAGGCTGAGAGGTACTGCGGTGGAGAAAAAGGAGTAGCAAAATATCTGACTAGTTTATTGGTCCCTGGGTGCTCTGAAATTTCCACTTACTGCTCATTTTTAAGAGCTTAAAATTAGGCCTCGCCCAGACAAGTGATTCTGGCAAGGGCTTAGAACAGCCAAGCTATTCTTAGTGATGTATTTAGGCTATTATTTGCCTTACTACTTTTAAGCTTCCAAAAACCATAGCTCAGTGATCGACGTGTTAGATGACTTGAGAATGTAGAACAACACAGCAGAAACCGCCAGAGCTATTAAGTTTAATAAAAGTAAACAATCACATGGAAATAACTCAAAACACCACGGCTGCGATAAACTGTATCTGGTTAATTAAACATTAGCCAAGATAACGTTGTTCTTTCGTAACCATTTCAAAGCCGTCTTTAAGACTGTGATGATTTCTAAGAATGTAGCCGGCCTTCTGAGAAAGTAACAGTTAATCCTGTATTTCAAAATTCTGAATAATACTGTTTATTGCTTTTTCCTCAGAAACCTCCAAAGTACTTGAGACTCACAGACAGTCACAACTTCAGAAACCGTTAGTGGCTCATTGCTTCCGTCAGTAGTAAATGATGCACATCATGTTGGCAGACGCCATCACAATGGCATAATTATAGCCCCTTTAACATTTTTAGCTTTTTTTTTTTTTTTTTTTAGTATTTACTACCACATTGCTAAATGCCAGCTATGAGGCTATTTCTTGTTTCTTTTAAATTCCGCATTAGCTAGTGTCTTTTCAAAATGAAATTGAAGATTTATTTATTTATTTTTTTTACATTCCCATTTTCCTCTCCTCACCTCTGCTGCGTCTCATCCCATTTTCCAGATATAATTACGATTTGCAGTTAGGTCAATATTCATGGTGTATTTTATTATGGACTATGTGACTGTTGTTTACTGTTAAGCAACAAAGAAGATTGTGATTATATCTCCTTTTTGTGTAATTTTTGTGTATTCAACCTATGAAGGTATAATTGCCTTGGGTTTTTTTGTTTGTTTAATATTTTTAGACCCATCATTAATTCATCCTCGAGATCTTTGTCAAAGTGATAAAACTCCTCCCAATCACTGTAAGCACTGTAAACACAAACACTATAAACACAAACCTAAAATTACAGCTTATCAACTCAACCGTTTTCTTTATTTTTTTTATTTATTTTTTTTTTTAAATTTTTTTTTCAACGTTTTTTATTTATTTTTGGGACAGAGAGAGACAGAGCATGAACGGGGGAGGGGCAGAGAGAGAGGGAGACACAGAATCGGAAACAGCCTCCAGGCTCCGAGCCATCAGCCCAGAGCCCGACGCGGGGCTCGAACTCACGGACCGCGAGATCGTGACCTGGCTGAAGTCGGACGCTTAACCGACTGCGCCACCCAGGCGTCCCTCAACCGTTTTCTTTAAAGGCATCCTTCCTGGAGGCCTCTGTCCTGTTCTAGTCTGGATCATGGCTTTCTAGGTGGGTTACACAGCTGTCAAGGGAATGCACTTCACCATATTTTAAAGAATTCCATTCTGTCCCTTGTGTTATGGATTCTACATTTTCTCTATCTTGGTTTACGCTTTTACCTTGTAAACCACATAGCCCATTGGAAGAGAAATTATTCAAGACCTGGCATTTCTAATTGTATAGTTATTCTACCCTCATACTTGGGTAGTTTGGTTCTAGAATTCTACGTTGTAATCCATTTTCTCTTACGTTTTGGAAGTCATTGCTCGAAAGCTTGCAGCATTGCTCCAAACTCTTCTGGATTCCAATTTTTTTTTTGAGAAGCTTTATATTTATTTCAGTTGTAGTGATGTGTGTTGATATGGTTCCCTGTCATTTATTTTGCCAGCCACTCAGTAAACCCTTGCCATTGATCCAGGTTGGGTGAACTTTGCCTTATTTCTTTGAAAAAGTTCTCACTTCCATTGCTCTGTTTTCACTTCCTGGAATTCCTATATGTTGGATGTTAGACTTCCTGGAATAATTGAACTTACTAATATTCATATATCTTTTCTTTGATTTTTTTTTACCACCTTCCAGGAAGATTCCTCTATTTTCATTTCCAACCTATTAAATTTTAAATTTAAAAAATTTGCTCCCAAGAGCTAATTCTCCTAATGTACTTTTAAGAAATCAGTTCTTGCATCACAGATGTAATGTCTTCTGTTATCTCTTGAAAGCTTCTTACAGATTTTTTTCCCATTCCCTGCATACTCTGTTTACTCTGACTTCCTTTCAAAAATCTCTTTCATGATAAATATTTCCTAAAATGTTTATTTATAAGGAAGATAACATGAAGCTATCGGAAGCGTTGTGAAGCTGTGTGTGTGTGTGTGTGTGTGTGTGTGTGTGTGTGAGTCGAATCACCAGGGGCAGTCAGGCAAGAACCTGGATATTTGATTGAGGCTTCAGCAAATATCAGGGTCTGTAGGATTTTTTTTCTCTTAACTCAGTCAATTTTCCCAGAGTGTAACCCTCCAATCTCTTGCCTAGGAGGTGGTTATGGGGTGAATTTTGTCCTCCCCAAAATATGGTGGAGTCCTCACCTCTGGAGCCTTGGAATGTGGCCTTATTTGGAAACAGAATCATTGAAGAGGTAATTAGTTAAAATGAGGTCCTACTGGAGTAGGGTGAGTCCTTCATCCAATATGATGGCGTCCTTATAAGAACAGACAGTGATGGGGGGCGCCTGGGTGGCTCAGTAGGTTAAGCATCTGACCCTTGATTCCGGCTCAGGTCATGATCTCACGATTCGTGAGATCGAGCCCCACATGGGGCTCTGTGCTGTCTACTTGGGATTCTCTCTCTCTGCCCCTCCCCTGCTCTCTCTCAAATAAATAAACTTAAAAAAACAAAAGAGATTCTTCCTTAAAAAAAAGAAAGAACAGGCAGGACAACACACACACACACACCCACACCCACACCCACACACACACACACACACACACACACCCCAGATGGCTATGAGGAGATGGAGGCAGAGATTGGAGCGATACATCTACATACCAAGGAGCACCTTGGGTTCCCAGAAGCTGGAAGAGGCCATGTAGAATCTTGGAGCCTTCAGAGACAGCATGGCTCCACCAAGGCTTTGGTTTTGGGCTTCTAGCCTCCCGAACTGTGGGGTGATACATGTCTGCTCTTAAGGTCACCTGGTTTGTAGTACTTTCTGAGCTACAACAGCTCTAGGAAACTAACACAGCTGCACAAGCCTGGCTTTCAATATTCTGGGAACCAGCAAGCAAGGATCTAGAGATTTTCCTCATTCGGTACGTAGACTTTTATTTGTTCCTCTTCTTCTCATTATGGCACTTCCACCCTGCCCTCCGTTCCGCCTCAGATCCTCTGTGGTTCAACGTTTCCCAGCATGTAAACGTCCAATATTATGCTGCAGTGGAGGAAGGATGACCTTCTGGTGGTGCAGGCTGGGGGCAGTGACCTCTTATTCGGAACTGGTGTTTTAACTGCTCCTTAGACGTATTATCAATCAGGCTTCCCACCCCCTTATTACCCTACCAGTGGCTTGCTTGGTCCTTCTGAGTTCAAGTCTTTTCTGGGTTTTGTTCTTCAACTTTATGTTCTAATCTGTTTCCCTAGCAATGGAAGAGTAGGTAGGTTTTTGGTGCCTTTTTTTTTAAATGTTCGTTTACTTTTTAAAAAGAGAGTGCAAGAGAGGGAGGGGCATAGAGAGAGGGGGACACAGGATCCAAAATGGGCTCCGTGCTGACAACAGCAAGCTTGAGGAGGGGCTTGAACTCATGAACTGCGAGATGGCTACCTGAGCCAAAGTCAGATGCTTAACCGACTGAGCCACCCAGGTGCCCTGGTTTTCAGTGCTTTTAAGTCAGTTTTTACTCCTTTGTCTGCTTTTTATGCCACCAATATTTAATTTTTTATTCTTACAGATCTATATTTTTTGCCGCCAGCAATTAATTTGCTGCCAGTATATTTTACTTATGTATATATACTTTAAAATTTCATCCTTTGAATGAGATTCTTACGATTCTTATTCAATTTGGCATCCTGATTCGAATATAAGCAATGAGAATTATGTTTTACAAGCATTGCGATAAAGTGCTATCATTGTGATAGTTTTGCATTGATACCTAGATAAAAAACAACTTTGGAATTAAGGCAATAACTACACGTGTGAACCAAGCACGTTACCCTGACATGGCGCTTAATGAAAAGCTCTTTCGCTTAGGTGATGGCTGAAACTGCTGGCATGCAAGTCGATTGCTTTGAAGGAAATTCCTCCGAAGGACAAGGTACGAATAGCTTTATTAATCTGAAAAATCCCTCCTGCTGTCCTACAATGGCTGGACATGTCCACTCCTGTCACTTGCAATCACTGTGCCCAGGGTCTTCTGGAACATCTAATGAACATCTGTTTTGTTTATACAAGATCATCTCGCTTTGAGTCACCACCATCCTGACACGGTGGACTCACCTGTGCCGGCACGTTTCCTAGAAGAGCTTCTCAGCCACGAGGGTAGGGTGGCTCAGGACATACTGCAAGATGGTCTTCAAACCACTTTCAACATTTCCAGAAAACTCACAGCCAACAACACAATTTAATAAGTCTCAATTAGCCATCCTGGAGAAAGTCTCTACGGTAGCAACACTGAGCACCTTCCTAAGCCAACTGGTAGTTGATCACCTGGTTCTTAACGCAATATCCCTGGCACATGGAAACAAGTACATTTTCAAGGAGCACCTGGGTGGCTCGGTCGATCGAGCGTCCGACTTCAGCTCAGGTCATGATCTCACAGTTGTGGGTTCGAGCTCTCCGTCGAGCTCTGTGCTGGCAGCTCAGAGCCTGGAGCCTGCTTCCGATTCTGTGTCTCCCTCTCTCTCTGCCCCTCCCCTGCTCGAGCTCTGTCTCTCTCTCTCTCTCTCTCTCTCTCTCTCTCAAAAATAAATAAACCATTAAAAATAAATTAACAAAACAAAATACATTTTCAAAATACCTTAATGTCTCTGACCTAATGTTCTTTTCAAGGTCTTGTACAAATTCTGACTGATAATATCTGACAATTTCTCAGATTTCCTTATTTGTTCTTGTTCACAAAATTTCAGTCAATACACATTCTTGAGTTTTTCTGGGATAAAAAAAAATCATCTATGATTATTTTGGTAGGATTCAGGAAGGACCAGAGAAAGGCTGTGCCCAGGCAGGCAAGTCCGGAAATCCAATCATATAAATTTTTAGAGGATCCAAGCTACCAGCTAAGTTGGAAGAGAAGAGAATTCGTTCAGCTTGATGAAGGGCATCTACAAAAAAACCTACAGCTAATATAATACTTAATGGCAAAAGATTTAATACTTTCCCCCTAAGATCAGAAACAAAACAAGTATGTTCACTCTCATCACTTCAATGTAATATTGTACTAGAAGTTCCAGCCAGTGAAATCAGGCAAGGAAAAAAATTAAAAGGCACCCAGATTTGAAAGGAAGACATGAAACTGTGTTTATTTATAGGTGATATAATTGTCCATATAGAAAATCCAGTGAAGGTACTAAAAAGGCTTCTAGAATATATGTTAGTTTAGCAAACTTACATTATACAAGATCAATTTGTGAAAATCAGTTTTATCTTTATATACTAGCAAAGAGCAATGTAACATTGAAATTTTAGAAAAACACTATAAATTCCTAGTATAAAAATGAAACCGGGATAAATCTAACAAAGGATATGAAAGCTATAAAATATAATATAAATATAAAATATTTCTGAGAGAAATTTAAGAAGTCAAATAAATGAAGTGATATATCATGTTCATGGGTTAGAAGACTCAATATTGTTTAGATGTCAATAATCCCCAAGTGAACTATAGTTTCAACACAATTCCAATAAACATCCCAGCAGGCTTTTTATGTAGAAATTGACAAGCTGATTCCAGAATTCAAACAAAAATACAAAGATCCTACAATAGCCAAAATTTTGAGAAGGAGAAACAAAGTTAGAGGACTACCACCACCTAATTTCAAGATTAATAGAGGTATAGAAACCTAGATAGTACGGTATCATCACAGACAACAGTGGAACAGAATAGAGAGAAGAGAAGGAAAACCCCCACATGTGGATGGCTGATTTTCCCAAAATGTAAAAGGAAATTCTGTAGAGAAAGGATAATGTTTCAACAGGAACAACTGGTCACTCATATGTAAAAAACAAACAAACAAAAAGCAATTTTCAATTAATGACTTTCACCATATGCAAAAATAAACTCAAAATAGACCATGGGACTAAATGTAAAACCAAAACTTATACAACTTCTAGAAGAAAACAGAGGAAAAAAAATCTTTGTGACTTTGGGTGGGGCAAAGATTTCTTAGTACGACACCAAGAATATAATCCATAACAGAAGAAATTAATAAAGTGGAGGTGAGCCAAATTTAAAACGAATGCCCTTTGGGGGGCCTGCATGGCTCAGTCAGTTAAGCGTCTGACTCTTGATTTTGGCTCAGGTCATGATGTCACAGTTGTGGGATCGAGCCCTGTGTTGGGGTCCACGCTGACAGTGTTGTTGTGGAGACTGCTTGGGATTCTCTCTCTCTCCCTCTCTCTCTCTGCTCCTCCCCTGCTCACATGCTTATGCACTCTCTCTCTCAAAATAAATAAACAAACTTAAAAAAAAATGAAATGAATGTCCTTCAAAAGGCAACGTTAAAAGAATAAAAAGCCAAGCCACAGATTCAGAGAAAATATTTGCAAAGTAGAATTTAGATAAAGGGTTGTATCTAAAATATATTAAGAACTAAAGGTCAATAATAAGGGAACAAAGAACACCTAAAATATGGGCAAAAGAGTTGAACAGACACTTCACCAAAGAAGATATATGGGTGAAAAGATGCTCGACATCACTAGTCATTAGAGAAATGCAAATCAAAATTAGAGTGCTATATCCCTGCATACCTATTACAATGGATAAAATTAAAAAGACCAGTTAGGGGCGCCTGGGTGGCTAAGTCAGTTGAATGTCCAACTCTTGGTTCTGGCTCAGGTGATGACCTCACAGTGTGCGAGATCAGGCCTGGCATCGTGCTCTACCTTGGCAGCGTGGAGCCTGCTTGGGATTCTCTCTTTCCCTCTCTCTCCGCCCCTTCCCCACTTGCTCTCTCTCACAAAATAAATAAATACACATTAAAAAAAACAAAAGACTGACTATACCAACTGTTAGCAAGGGTGTGGAGAACCTGGGCCTTTCCTACACTGCTGGTAGAAACATGAAATAGAATAACCACTTCGGAAAACGACTTGTCAGCTTCTTTAAAAGTTAAACATACACCTTTCCTATGAACCTGCCACTCCGGTGCTAGGTATTTACTCAAGGGAAATGAAAGCATCTCTCCATACAAAGACTTGTGTATAAACGTGTGCAGAAATTTTACGTAACAGCCCAAACCTGGAAACAACAAAATGTCCAGCAAGTAATGGATGAACAGACTGTAGCCTATCCATACGATGAAACGAAATAGACACGCAATAGAAGGAGTGAACTGTTGACACATTACAACATAAATCTCAAAAAAATTAGGCTGAGTGCAGGAAGCCAGACACACAAGATGTGCGCTGTACGATTTATACTTATGAAAGTCTAGGAAATGCAAACTCATGTGTAGTGACCAGAAAGCAGATCAGTGGTTGCCTGGGAATGGGTGGGGAGAGGTAGGAAGGAGAGATTACGAAGAGGCACAAGAAATTTGGGGGGATTATCTTGATCGTGGTAGTGGCACTGGTGTGCGCACACACACACACACACACACACACACACACACAACTGTACACTTTAAATATGTATCATTTATGGCATGTTAACCGTGCCTCAATAAAGCTATTAAAGTTCAACTCTAATTTGGTGAAGTTTCAGGATGGGGCAGAGAAATAGATACAGGTTAGTCACCAAGTTTAACTAAAAATATGATCACATGCCGTGTAAAAGAATCCTGTTCTCATTTCAAAGAGCACTTTTGAGAATTTTGCTTGCTGTATGTCTCTCTATCACTCATTAATACTTCCATTCGTTTCTGTCTCCTCTTGTTCCCGACATAACCAAGTTCTGGGTTGGGTACTAGGGATGGGCCCCGATGCAATGAATTACCAAAGGCGGCTGGAATGTTACTGCCCGAGGATTCATTCCTTAGTCAAATCAGGTACAGATCTGTCCATGAAGCAAGAGGATAGACGAAGCAATCTTTGAAGTTCTTTTCAATAAATTCATCGCGTAGTCATATCATAAATGGTTAACCGTGAAAATGAAGGAGCAAGTGGGTTAGATAATGGGTCTTGGCATTTGCAGTTTCATATACGCCCCCTCCCTTCTCACCCCTTAGTCCAACCCTTGACTCTATAGGTTCCCGGAATGGGTGGAACGAGCATGAGAGAAGCACACATGCGAGGTATGCCCAGGACAGGTATGGACATGCCAGAGGCACACCTACACCATGATTGGTGGATCTGGATTGGAATTCTTCTCCTCAGAAGTGCTTTACTCGTACATCACTTCTTTAATAAAAGGAGCCTCTGGTTTTACCAGTTATATGTTACTCACAACCATAGTGGGCAAGTCGTGTTTTTAATCCAAAATGTTTTTGTGCCCACGGTGATTGGGGAGTTCCCAAATGGTCAGGAATTCAGAATTCAGAAACCAAAACTCCCAGATCTCAAAAATCTTTAAAATAGAAACCAGAAGGCTCCAGTCTGGAATAGCACTTTACAAATGAGGTAAAGCAATTGACTAAATTGTTAAAGGAATCAGGAAGGAAAAAGGAAGAAAATTGGGGAAAACGAGACCCTTGAGGGTAGTGTCTACACTTTATTACCTCCGTATTCATGTTGCCAAGCACGGTAGGTAGACATCTGTTGGACATCTATCATATTGGGTGTGATTTGCATTCTTTTCCTCTTACTCTGATACTGGGCCACTCCTTTCCTGTGGGGGAGTCATTTTGTGTGAATCTGGTGAGACTCTCACTGCCCACTAGCCCACGGGTGACAGGGACTGGCAATTCATTTCCTCAGGAACAGTGATTGATTCAGAAATAGGCACATGAACTAGCTGGGCCCGTTGCAGTTTTCCCCAAGGCTTTTCTTGCTTGTTTGTTGGAGAGACTTTTCTGAGATATAGACATACCTTCTGACTATAGGAAAAAAATATGAGGCTGTGAAGACTGTGTTTGAGCACCCCACCCCCCCCCCCATCCAGCTGTCACTAAAAGCAGCCATGATCTTTTTTCTGTTTGAGCTAGCTTGAGTTGGGAATGTCATTGGCAACCAAAAGAATTCCAACTAATGCCACCAAGATGATTTAATGACATCCTTGAAAATAGGATTTTGAAAATAAATATGAAGATCAGCTGTCTTCCGACTCAATGAAACCAAAATATAAGAAAATAAAATCCAACCACATCTTGAGAGAGTATGGCTTGCAAGAAGGAACAATTTGCAAATGGTAAAATCTTTTAGACAATGAATGGAGGTCATGAGGGAATCTACAAACTTTCTTTTTTTGTAGAATTTAAATTTTTTTTTAGAATTTAAAAGAAATCTGGAATTTCTTTTTTTTTTTTAGAATTTAAAATCTTTTAGACAATGAATAGAGGTCGTGAGGGAATCTACAAACTTTCTTTTTTTGTAGAATTCAAAAAGTTTTTTAGAATTTAAAAGAAATTGGAATTTTTTTTAGAATTTAAAATCTTTTAAACAATGAATGGAGGTCGTGAGGGAATCTACAAACTTTCTTTTTTTTTTTTTAAGAATTAAAACAAATTTCAAAAGTGGTGTAGCTACCTGCATCTGAAGAATGAGTAGCATCTCAAACACCTCTGAGAAGCCATCTGGGTGGCTCAGTTGGTCAAGTGTCCAACTCTCGATCTGGGCTCAGGTCACGATCTCACGGTCTGTGAGTTCGAGTCTCCTTCTCCCCTGTCAGTCTCTGGACTGGCAGCGTGGAGCCTGCTTGGGATTCTGTCTCTCCCTCTCTCTGCCCCTCCTCTGCTTGCATGCGCGCTCCCTCTCTCAAAATAAATCAACTCAAAAAAAAAAAAAAAAAAGACTTCTGAGAATGCAACTATAGCCTCTGTGTCTAAGTTGCACTAATTAGGAATAAAATGAAGCTGGGGCTCCTGGGTGGCTCAGTCAGTTAAGCATCCGACTTCAGCTCAAGTCATGATCTCATGGTTCCTGAGTTCGAGCCCGCATCGGGCTCCCTGCTGACAGCTTGGAGCCTGGAGCCCGCTTCCGATTCTGTGTCTCCCTCTCTCTCTGCCCCTCCCTTGTTTGTGTTCTAAATAAATAAATAAATAAAACCCTTAAAAGAATAAAATGAAGCTACATTTCCTTTAGTATCCCGATTGCAATGACTTATCCTGACTGCCCCTGCCTGCACGCTGACTTTCCTAGTCTCTGCCCCTGGATGCCCTGTCTTTCCACCGAGTTCCCCACTCTCTCACATGCCAGGGACACAATTACTCTCAGTCTTCTACTCTTGTCTTCTCATCAGCTTGCTTGACTGTCTGGGTTCTCCAAGAGGAGTCCATGGTCAAGGAGCAGTCCTGTCTCCTGAATCTCCTACTGCCTCCTTGGGCTGCCAGAGCTGCGTGACTTCTTATGTGAAGGGAGGGAGACCGGCTTCCCTGTGAAAGAAAATCACCTGCTGTCAGCTGGGGCCCGAGAGAGCACGAAAACCTCACCAGGTCGCTCATGAAAGCACGGTAAGCCGTAAGTTCAAACACGGTCTCTCTCTCATGTACATACGTATGTACATACACACACGCAGATACACACACACACACACAGATACACACACACAGGCAAATACACTGCTTTTTAGGCATAGAACACAACTCTTTCTCTAAAGTCCATAGTCGGTCTGCCTACAGCCAGGACAAACTTGACCTTTGTCATATCGGACAGTGTAGTAATATGGAACCTTCCACATTTCCATTTAAAAAAATTTTTTTAATGTTTTTATTTATTTTTGAGAGAGAGAGAGAGAGAGAGAGAGAGAGAGAGCGTGAGTGCAGGAGGGGCAGAGAAAGAAGGAGACACAGAATCTGAAACAGGCTCCAGGCTCCGAGCTGTCAGTACAGAGCCTGACGCAAGGCTCAAACTCATGAGCCTTGAGATCATGACCTGAGATAAAGTCAGACGCTTAACTGACAGACCCACCCAGGAGCCCCTCATGTTTCCACTTTAAAAGAAGCTCTTCTGTTGGGATGAGCACTGGGTGTTGTATGGAAACCAATTTGACAATAAATTTCATATATTAAAAAATAAATAAAATAAAATAAATGCAAAAAAAAATAAATAAAAGAAGCTCTTCAGTTTACTTTCTTTAGTGGGACTGGTATAATTGATCACTTTCTTCTTTATAATGTTCTGTATTCTTTGGATTTTTACTCTGTTTTGTATTGCTGTTTTATGAGTGAAGCATGGAACCCTTATCTCCCTTTTCCCATTACTCACTCCCTAATTGTCTTGCCCATTTCCTCTACATATATGGAGAATCATGCCAGACACTGCTATAATTTTTGCTTCAACAATCAAACATAATTTAGAAAACTCAAGAAGAGCCTGTTATATTTATCCATATTTGTACTCTCCATTGTTCTTTCTTCCAGATGTTCCAAGATCTTTTACAATTTTCTTTCTTTTTGAATCCCTTTTGCCATTCTTTTGGGGGTGGTCTGCTGGTGACAAATTCTTTTAATTCTTCTTCCTCTGAGAGCGCCTTGATTTCCCCTTCATTCCTAAAAAGTATTTTCCCTGGATGTACAATTCTGAGTTCACAGTTCATTTCTTTAAACGTTTCAGAAATGTTTTGCCACTTTCTTTTGGCCTCCATGATTTCGGATGAACAATCTGCTCTCATTCAAAATGTTTTTACTCTATGAGTAAAGCATTGTTTCTGTCTCTTGCTTTCAAGATTTTTTTTCTCTGTCTTTAGTCTTATGGCGTGTCCTGGCAAGAATTTCTTTGGGCTTATCCTGTTTGGGGTTCAATAGCTTCTTGGATCTATAGGGTATACATGGTGCCAGATTCAGAGACATGCCAGCCATTACTTTGTCAAACACCTTTTCAGCCTCATACTCTTTCTCCTCTCTGATGACACAAATGAAAGCCTTTCAGTCTGTTTTCTTTCCACCATTCATTTTCGGCAAGTTTCACTGATCTAACCTTAAACCCATCGATTTATTCTCACCTCCTCTGCAGTCAGCTGTTGAGCCCATCCGGTGAGTTTTTATATTTTATTATAGGTTTCATTTCCAAAATTTTTACCTGACTCTTCTTTATAATTTCTGTTTCTTTGCCGAAACAGAATTTCGGCATCACAATTTCTCATTGAAGCATTCTTTACGATGGCGGCTTTAAAATCCTTGTCAGATAATTTCGACGTCTGTTGTCATCTAGTCTTGCCATCTGTTGATTGTCTTTTCTCATTCCAGCAGAGATTTTCTTCTTTCTTAGGAAAATGATTGATGTTTTAAATTAGTTTCAGGCACTTTGGTTATTGTGTCATGAGACTCTGGATCTTATCTAAATCTTCAGTTTTCGTGGGTTTCCTCTGACACTGCCCCCCCCCCCCCAAGAGGAAGGATGATGCCGCCATTCACTGTCAGGTGGGATGGAAGTCCAAGGTCTTCCTGTGTTGTCCTCTGAGACTTCAGAAGATGGAGGTGCTTGTTCCTGACTGATTGGGATGAAAGTCCTGGCTCCTCACTCGGCCTTCTCTGACACCACCTCAGTTGGGGCAGAGGTGGAGAAAAGGAATGCTCCATTCCAGGTCAGTGAGGGCAAAGTCTAGGTCTCCCACTCAGTCTCTGTTGATACGGGTGCAGGTGGGGCTCAGTTTTTCCTGTGGCATTTGACTGCAGTAGGCTACTTATTGTCTACAAGTTTTCATTCTTGCTAGACTGCCACCCTCCTTTGGTGTAAAGGTCTACATCTGTGTTTTCGTCTACATCTGTTGGCATTTCTGTGTTGTTAGCCTCTCCAGGACCCAGCTGAGACTAAGAAAATTCAGGGAACTCAGTGCATGCCATTCTTTGGGTTCTGAACTCCCTAGCCATTCTTTTTCTTTGCTCACGTTTCCAAGGTCTTCTTCAATTTATTTTATATATGATATCCAAGGTGTTTAGTTGTACTTAGTAGAAGGAATAAGAAGTGTGTCTATTCCATTTCATCTGCAACCGGAAGTTTCTTTAGTTTACTTTTCATACTTAAAAGGCTCAGCTGGGAGTCATATTGTTTGTATTTAAGTCCCAACTACGCCATCTGAGATCATTCTTTGAGTCTCTGTTTTCTCATCTGTGAAATGGAGATTAAATCAGCACTTGCCTCATGGGGCTGTAGTGAGAATCAAATGAACACACACACACACACACACACACACACACACGCACACACCCAGTACCAATGGCTGGCCCAGTAAGTGCTCAACAAAGCACTGAGCTGTTATTATTTACAGTAGCATAAGGTATCTATCTACTGGATAGATTGGCCCCACCCATGGGTTAGCAGGCTGTAGTTTCTCCTTTCAAGGTTTTGTGCTAGCTATTATGTGCCAAAGAAGGTGTCTCAAGTCCACTCCTGAATTAGCCCACACTTGAACCCAACCTCTTGACTGCATTGTACCTTACTTAAGGTTTCAATCCTCAGTACCAACAGCAGGCTCTTCCCTCCTGGGCACCATTTCCCATATAATTGCTCCGGGAAATTGGAGCTTTCTACTTTCCACTGCCTCAAGTGTTCTTAGAGATCTCTCCTTAGTTTCCTCCAAAGCACCTTATATAACAGGCTCACCAAACGTTTTAACATTACACACACACACACACACACACACACACACACACACGTATGTATGTTAGTACAGAGAAAACGGAACTTTAGGAGTGTATATCAATCATCACTACTCCTAAATCAGCCATGCTACAACATCTTGAGTATTTTGTGTCAACTGAAAACTCTTGAAAGTTTTGTCCAAATAATACAGCTCTTACAACCCATAAAGCAAAAGACAGCACAGTGATTGGACAAGTCTATATGTTTTGCTGTGCTCACGAGCATAGCTACCATCTGTCACCATACAGTGCTCTTAGAATATCATTCACCGTATTCCCCATGCTGCACCTTTCATCCCTGGGATTCATTTATTCCATAACCGGTAGCCTATACCTCCCACTCCCCCTCATCCATTGTGTCCCTCCCCCCAACCTCTCCCCTCTGGCAGCTATCATTTTGTTCTCTGCATTTATGGGTCTGTTTCTGCTTTTTTGTTTGTTTTGTTTTTTTTAGATTCCACATGTAAGTGAAATCCTATGGTATTTATCTTCCTCTGACTTATTTCACTTAGTATAACCTCCTCTAGGTCCATCCATGTGGTTGCAAATGGCAAGATACAATGATAGTTTTTAAAACAACAGTATTTATCTTGTCCCTATACCACTAAAAACAATCTACAACAAAGGAGTATTGAAACCATCTTTTAAAAATGTTTTCTGTGTCTTTCTACTAAGAATTCAAACATCTTAAGAAATAATTAAATAGCTCTAATTCATACAACTATACACTCTTCAAATAAAGATACATCTTTTCATGCATCCAAGAACTAGTCACAAAATGTGATTTTTAAAAACAATATATTTCAAAAAAAATAGAAATAGCATAGGTAACATTAGTTTTTGGCAATATTATTTTGTACCAGCCATAATTAAATTAGAAACTAATAACAAAAGTATACCAACAAATAATAAACATTTTTTGTATCAAGGAGGATATTGAAATGAGATGTGAAAACAGTGAAACATCTGAGATACACACAAAGCAGGTGCTCGGAGGAAAAGGGAAAGTCTTAATACTGAATTTTTTTAAAAAGCAAGATTGACAGTAAAATAATTCAATGTACAAATCAAGAAATGGGAAAAGCAGAGGAAAATAAGTCTAATGGTATAAAAGTTAATGGATTAATAAAGATAAAAGCAGAAGTCAGAAACTGAAAAAACTGGCAGATCCGAGAAATTAAATCTGAAACCGAATTCTTCAAAAATAAAGCAAGATAAGTCAACTGTTATTCAATTTAACTAAGGTTAAAAGAGTAAAATTATGAATGCAGAAAATAAGAATTTATACGAGAGACTCAAACAAAGATACAGGAGAAATTAAAAGATGTAGGAGAGACTACCTTGTACATCTCTATAAAATAAATTTGAGGACCTGGTCCAAATGAGGGATTACTAAAACTGATCTCAGAATGGAAAGAAAATATAGGGACTGATTACCATAGAAAAAGCATATGTAGGGGCACGGGGGTGGCTCTGTCGGTTGAGCATCTGACTCTTGATTTTGACGCAGGCCATGATCTCATGGTTCGTGAGTTCGAGCCCCACATCAGGCTCTGCGTTGTCAGTGCGGAACCTGCTTGGGATTCTCTCTCCCTCTCTCTCTTCCCCTCTCCTGATAGTGAACTCTCTCTCTCTCAAAGTAAATAAATAAACATTTAAAAAGTGTGTGTATGGGGAAATATTAAAGAGGTATTCCCTAGAAGGTGCCCTGATACAGATATTTTTACTTAAGACTTCTACCAAATCTTCAAGAAATAATGACTTTGTGCTTCTATGTTCTAAAGTATGCAAGGATAAGACTTCTAAATTTCTGAAGAAGTGAATATAACTACAAATACAATACAAAAAAATAAAATTATAGTTCAATATCACTTGTGAATATGTATATAAAAATCCTAAGTAGTGATACCCATAAAAAAAAACCCTAAATACCATATTAGCAAGCAGTTAAGAAATACATTAAACAAATAATATAACTTGACTAAGTGGTATTTACTCCATGAATGCAAGGATTTTTCAGTAATTCACCATTTAGTAGAGAAAAAGTGGGAAAATAATATAATTATCTCCACATACACTGAAAAGCATTTGATGAAGCCCAACATCCATTTTTTAGAACAGCTCTTAATAAAATAGGAATACTAAGATGGCTTAGTCAATAAATTATATCGAGATAACTGGCTATTCACCCAGAAAAGAGAATTGGATGACTGCTTCTCACTTTACACCAAAACAAATTACAGATGCATGAGATTAAATTTAAAAAGTAAACTTATTAAAGTATTAGAAGAAAATATGACAGAATTTCCAAAAGAATCTTGAGCAAGGAAAAAACTTGCCCAGCACCACACAAAAATCAAGAAGCAACAGATTTGTATATTCCACTGCCTAGAAACAGAAAACAAAGCTGCAAAGCATTGAAATTCCATAAACAAAGGAAAAGGAGAAACGATAAACTTGGAAAAATATTCATATCACATCACAGAGAGTTAATTTTCCTACACAGTGTCTACAAATTAATAATAAACAGCCAAAAGCCAATATAAAAATGGCAAAGAACATAACTAGATAATGAACAGAAAGAGAAATGCAGATGTTCTTAAACATATAATACATGCATAATTTCATTAATTACAAGAGACACCTTTTCTTTTTTATATTTATTTATTATTTTTGAGAGAGAGAGAGAGAGACAGAGTGCCAGTGGGGGAGGGGCAGAGAGAGAGACACACACACACAGATCCAAAGCAGGCTCCAGGCTCTAAGTTGTCAGCACAGAGCCCAATGCAGGGCTCGAACTCACGAACTGTGAGATCACGACCTGAGCTGAAGTCAGATGCTTAATTGACTGAGCCACCCAGGCGCCCCAAGAGACTCCTTTTCTTATATGCCAAACTGACTACACATCATGTTGGTGAGGGTTGGAGAAATAGCCATTCCCTTCTATTTTTAGTGAGAGTGAAAACTGATTTAACTTCTGTGGAAAGCACCTTAGCAATATCTGCCCAAATTCAAATACACGCACCCTTTGACTCAGGAATTTCACTAATAGGAATTTATCCTACAAAAATATTCATAATTTCTGATATTTCATACGAAGATTCACTATAGCATTGCCATATATATTTATTTAATAGCTAAACATTGCAAATCTACACGTCCAAAATTAGGGGGCCAGTTTCCTAATTACAGTAGATACATGCAACGGAGTACTCAACAGCTTTTACAGAAGGAAGAATACTGTGCGCACTGGGTAACAAACATCTCCCAGACACAGTATCAAATAAAAAGGCAAAAGGCAAAACAGTGAGAGTGTATGATACACTCTGTTTATATAAAACAAAAATAAACCCACAAAAATGCATATTTAATACAGCTATTTTATATGTACATACTATACATTTTCCTATATTTCTCTAAGGGGACCCGAGACACCGGCAATCCTGGTTACCTCTCAAGAGTGAACTGGGTGCCTTGAAGGAAAGACGCAAGGATACCCTTGTCTTACATCAGATTCTCTAGACACCGAGGCTGAGATAGGGATTATTGAATGTGTGATTTCAGGAGAAGGGGAGATAAGAAGGATAAGGCACGAACCAAAAGCTAAGCAAGAAGGTGTCTTAGCTGGAGTCTAGACTAAGTTCTGGAGTGTGCGTTTTGTCCCAGCGTTGGTCCTACCTTGAAACAAGGGGCCCGGGTCTTGGTACCTTTATCCGTCAATCCTTGGCTGTGAGCTGCCTCTGGAGGAGGGAGGATCCTCTCGGGAGGCTGTTATTGGCTAAAGGCAATTGTCTAGAAAAGGAGCAGCTCTGAGCAATTAGCAATCAGTCTCCAGAGCAGCGGGGGAAGGAGCAAGATTAGAAGCAGGGATCCGGGCCCAAAAGTTGCCTACTGCAAAACCTCACTGTACTTTTTGAAAGCTGTAGAGGATGTACGGACCTCTTCCAAAAAAAAAAAAATTCAATTAAAAAATCAGTATTACAGAGGGTCTCTTTGTGGTTCGTCTAGATTCTAAATTCAGCATGAATGCCAAAATTTAAACGGGAAAAGTTAGCCTTAGACATCCTTAGCAGGGCTCCAATTTAGGACCACATGTTAGTCATTTTTTCCCCCAGGATTGGAACAAATTGTGTTTTTTTGGACGAACACCACGTGAAATAGTTGGCTTGCATTTGTGTGACCTTCTGTTTGAAACATTTACCGCGTTAAACACTGGACTTGTATTCATTGGTGCGAGGCCCCAGGACATGGAGAGGAACGGAGGGAAGAGTGGAGTTTTATGTACCATCGCTCCAGGATGGAATCGTGTGTTGGTCTGTAGCCTTTATTTTTCCACACTAAATGTAGTCGTGAGTGTAGTACATGTCGCACAGAAAAAATTACCCGGACTGGACAAAATGAAAAGATAAGTAAGGGATATTTTAACATCGTATTAGAGAATTTTCTAACAGACTCACCTGAGTTGTAGCTCTCAAGAAATATCACTTTGTCTGAGCACTGATTCGGGCCCAGATGTCTCCTAACTCCGTAAAGTTAGATGTTAACTTGTAAAACTTGCAAGGTATGATTCCCCTCCCCCCACCCCCAATCTGGTAAATAAGATGAACCCAAAGGTTATGGTTTTATTGCCTTGTGGGATATGATCCTGTTCCATGTCTAACTCAGCAATGTGATTTCAGCATCCCTGTTCCCCCTGACGTTTCCATCTCAGTTTCTCATATCCTCATCAAACTATTTTCTCTGTTTTCTGTTTTCTTCATTAGTGAGTTAAGTAAAATATTGACATGTACTAATTATCTTGATAATCATGCTTTTTTTAAAAAAAAAATTAATGTTTATTAATTTTTGACAGAGAGAGAGAGAGAGAGAGAGACAGACAGACAGAGCATGAGCAGGGGAGGGGCAGAGAGAGGGAGACAGAATCCGAAGCAGGCTCCAGGCTCTGAGCTGTCAGCACAGAGCCCGACGTGGGGCTCGAACTCACGGACCGTGAGATCATGACCTGAGCCGAAGTCGGACGCCCAATTGACTGAGCCACTCAGGCGCCCCGATAATCATGCTTTTTAAAAAATTTGAGAAAGTATGCTTTTTCGGTATGAATTAACATAATGTACATTTATGTGGTTAAAAGCACATGCTATGTAGCTTGCTAAAAAATAATACATTGACAGTGAATCCCAGTGGAATAAAACACTACTAGATTCATTATACATTATCTTCTCTCTGGAGGGCATGGTTGCATGTGTTTTAATCTAAGCTTATGAGTCTCGCCTGGCTGCTGAAGTACTTGACGTGTATAGATAGTGCTTTGAAAAATAGCGTCACCAGGAAAGAGAATAAAAAGGAAAACATTCATATATTTTTCCTGATGCATTTGCCCCCCAAATCCACGTACCATGTTTAAGCAAATAAAAATATAGCACATCTAGTTAAACTTGAACTTCACGTGAACAATTAATAATTTTTGGTATACGTCTGTCCCAAATATTATGTGTACTTTATCTGGAAAGGTTACCTGGGGTGTCTCAGAGGTCAGATGGGATTGTGGGAAACTTGGGGCAAGAAGGTGATTGGCCGCAATGCCAGAAATGCAAAGGGCCATAGGCACAGACTGAGTGCTGTGCTCCGAATACCAAAGGCCAAACCCAGGATGTAGAAACCTGTTCCAAGTTCATTCAGAGGAGTGAATGATGTTGAGTGAGAAGCCGAGTGGCAATGGAACAGGGCAAACAGCTAGAGCCAGAAATGGGGCCAATGTGGAGAATTCACAGAGCTGCTCTGAAGGTTAATGTGGTAAGTGGGTTCTTACTGCTCTGGAGGGTCCATCCAGATGAAGGAGTTGACTAGACATATCTAAAAATTCAGGGTCAGGGAAGACATATTTTTTAAATGGTGGCAAAACACATATAACATAAAATTTACAGCTTTAACCATTTTAACTGTACAATTCAGCGGCATTAAGCACATTCATGGGGTTGTACAAACCATCACCACTATCAATTTCCAGAACTTTTTTCGTCTTCCCGAGTAGCACCTCTCTATTCACTTATTCATAACTCCCCCGTCCCTGGTCACTTCTATGAATTTGCTTACTCTAAGTACCTCATACAAATGGAATCATACAATCTTTTTCTGTGTCTGGCTTATCTCCCTAAGCATAATGTTTTCAAGGTTCATCCATGTTGGAGTATATATTAAAATTTTATTCCTTTATTTTTTAAATTTTTTATTAAAAAATCTTTTTGATGTTTATTCATTTTTTGAGTGACAGAGAGCACAAGCAGGAGAGGGGCAGAGAGAGAGGGAGACAGAATCCAAAGCAGGCTCCAGGCTCTGAGCTGTCAGCACAGAGCCTGACACGGGGCTCGAACTCAAACGGTGAGACCATGACCTGAGCTGAAGTCGGACACTTAACTGACTGAACCACCCAGGCGCCTCGGAATTTCATTCCTCTTCAAGGCTGAATACATACCCACCATATGTGTATACACACACACGACACATTTTGTTTACCCATAAAAAGGACATGTTTGTAAACATTTTTTATTTGTAAAAAATAATTTTTTGTAAACATTTAATTTTATTTTTGTAAATATTTTATTTCATAATTTTTTAATTTAATTTTTTGTAAGCATTTATTTTATTTTAATTTATTAACGCTTATTTATTTATTTTGAGAGAGACAGCGTGTGCAAGCAGGGGAAGGGGCAGAGAATCCTAAGCAGGGTCCGAGCTGTCAGCACAGAGCCTGATTGATGCAGGGCTCTATCCCCTGAACCGTGAGGTCATGACTTGGGCCAAAACCAAGAGCTGGATGCCTAACTGACTGGGCCACCTAGGGCCCCGGACATTTTATTTTTTAATTTTCCTGTGTAAGATGCCTATTCCTATAGTATGTCATAAGGAGAACATTTTATTTTAATTTTTCTATGTTTTTATTTGCTTATGCATTTGTTGCTAAAAAATACCCATTCCATAATTACGTGTATTAAAATACAGCCTTAAAATGAAAAAAAAAAAAATCGAGGAGTCGGCACAATGTTACATTAGTTTCAAGCGTGCACCAGAGTGATCCAACTCTCTGTATGTTATGCCATGGTCACCACAGGTGTAGCTACAGGTCACCATCCAATGCTGTTACAGTATCATTGCTTGTATCCTTTATGCTGTGCCTTTTCCTGTGACTTATTTCCTCCATAACTGGAAGCCTGTATCTCCCACTCCCCTTCACCCGTTTTGCCGATCCCCTCACCCCCTTTCCTCTGGCAACCATCAGTTTGTTTTCTATATTGATGGGTCTGATTCTGCTTTTTGTTTGTTTATACATTTGTTTTGTTTTTAGATTCCACATATAAGTGAAATCATATAGTTTTTACCTCTCTTAGCCCGACTTACTTCACTTAGCATAGTTCCCTCTAGGTCCATCCATGCTGTCGCAAATGCAAATTATATATGCATATGTGTCTGTGTGTGTATATATATGTCTATCTATCTTCCTTATCTATTTTATATATACACACACACACAGATTATATATATATAATCTTCCTTATCCATCCATCTATTGATAGACACTTAGGTTGCTTCCATAATTTGGCTCTTGTAAATAATGCTGCAATAAACATGGGGGTGTGTATATCTTTTGGAATTGGTGTTTTCGTTTTCTTTGGGTAAACACCCAGAAGTGGAATTATGGTATCCATGGTATGTCTATGTTTAACTGAGGAACCTCCATACTGTTTTCCACAGTGGCTGCACCAGTTTACATCCCTACCAACAACAGTACACGTTGTTCTCCACGTCCTTGCCAACACTTGCTGTTTCCTGGCTTTTTTATTTTGGCCATTCTGACAAGTATGAGGTGGTTTTGATTTGCACTTTCCTAATGAGTGATGTTAACGATCTTTTCATGTATCTGTTGACCATCTGTATGTCTTCTTTGGAAAAATGTCTATTCAGGTCCTCTGCCCATTTTTTAATCAGATTGTTTGAATGATACCTACTTAAAACTGCTCTAGGGGCGCCTGGGTGGCTCAGTCAGTTAAGCGTCCTACTTCAGCTCAGGTCATGATCTCAGGGTGCATGGGTTTGAGCTCCGGGTCGGGCTCTGTGCTGACAACACAGAGCCTGGAGCCTGCTTTGGAGTCTGTCTCCTGGTCTTTCTGTTCCTCCCCTGCTCTCTCTCGCTCTCTCTCGCTCTCTCTCTCTCTCTCAAAAATAAAGATTAAAACATTTTTTTCTAATTGCTCTAGAGTCTTTGGATAGACTGGGTAGCTCTGTTAACTTGGGCTAGGCTTTTGTGATCCCAGCTGAATTGCCTGTCATATCTGTGGTACCTTCTAGGTTGGCTGGGAGCTGGCTAGTCTGGGGCAGCCTCACCGAGGGTGACTTATCTCGCTCCATGTGGTCACTTATCCTCCAGTAGGCTACCATGATCACGTGGTAGTAAAATAAGGAGAAGGGTGGAAGGTGTCTCTAAGCCTAGGGTTGGAATTAATACGATGTCCCTCTTGCCTCATTCTTTGTGGTCAAAGTAAGTCACAAGGCCAAGCTGGATTCAAGGGATGAGAATTGAGTCCAGCTTTTGATGGGAGGAGCTCAAAATTCATGGCATCTGGGGTGCCTGAGTGGCTCAGTTGGGTAAGCATCCAACTTCGGCTCAGGTCATGATCTCGTGGTTTGTGAGTTCGAGCCCCGCATTGGGCTCTGTGCTGTCAGGGTGGACTTCCCCTTCGGCCTCTGTCTCCCTCTCTCTCTGCCCCTCCCCTGCTCACTCAAAATAAATCTCTCTCAGAAATAAGTAAACATTAAAGAATTTTTTTTAATCATGGCATCTATCCATATATGAGGAAGGAAATAATTGTGGCCATCTTTGCCAAAAGGCTACCACAACCTAAATAATAACATCATTTTATAAGTTTGTTTTCTACTTCTCAAATTGATCTACAGAATCCATGCAACCCCTATCAAAATTCTGTGGGGTTTTTTTTTTTTTTTTACAGAAATGGACAAGCTTATTCCAAAATTCACGTAAAATTTTAAGGGACCAAGAAGAGACAACACATTCTTAAAAAAAAAGAAGAGTAAAGTTGGAGGATTTACACATCCCAATTTAAAAACTTACTACAAAACAACAGTAATCAAGACAATGTATTGGCATAAGGATAGCAATGTAGAACAATGGAATGGAATTGAGATATAAATAAACCTCCATAAATAAATGTCTGCATCTATGGTCAATCGAAACTTGACAGAATGCCAGGACCGTTCAGTGTGGGAACAATAGTGTTTTCAGCAATTGGTGCTGGGACAACTGGACATGGAAAAGAATGTGGTTGGATCCCTATCTCACATCACATTCAAAATTGAACTCACAGCAGATCAAAGACCTAAATATAACAGCTAAAACATGAATGCTCTTGGAAGAAAACGTAGTAGTAAATCTTCATGACCTCCTTCCTATTTAGCAATAGATTCTTAGACGTGATACCTAAAATATGAGCAACAAAAGAAAAAAGTAGACAAATTGGATTTTTTTATATTACATACAATTTATTGTTAAATTGGTTTCCATACAACGATAAATTGGATTTAAGCCAAATTGAAAACTTCTAGTGTCATGTTTCAAACAACACTATCAAGAAAGTGCAAAGAAAACCTACAGAATGGGTGAATGTATTTGCAATCATATATCTGATTAGGGACTTAAATCTAGAATATATAAAGAACTTTTAAAACTCAGTATTAACAGGGCGCCTGGGTGGCTTGGTCAGTTAAGCGTCCGACTTGGGCTTAGGTCATGATCTCATGGTCCGTGAGTTCGAGCCTCGCGTCGGGCTCTGTGCTGACAGCTCAGAGCCTGGAGCCTGTTTCAGATTCTGTGTCTCCCTCTCTCTGACCCTCCCCCGTTCATGCTCTGTCTCTCTCTGTCTCAAAAATAAATAAACGTTAAAAAAATTAAAAAAAAAACCACTCAGTATTAAGAAATGTAACCTAATTTTAAAATGGACAGGGGAACCTATAATTTATTTTTGTAATAATTTTTTAAATGTTTGTTTATTTTTGAGAGAGAAACACACTGAGACACACAAGAGAAGGGCAGAGAGAGACTGGGAGACACAGAACCAGAAACAGGAATCCAGGCTCTGAGCTGTCAGCACAGAGCCCGACACGGGGCTCGAACTCAGAACGGCAAGATCATGACCCGAGCCGAAGTCGGATGCTTCACCGACTGAGCCACCCAGGTGCCCTGGACAAGGGATCTAAATCGACATGTCCTAAAGAAGATACAGAAATGGCCAAAAAGCACATACAAAGACACTCAATGTAATTAATCATCAGGGAAATACAAATCAAAACCACAAGCTCCCACGTGACACCGATTGGGATGCCTATCATTAGAAAGTCAGATAATAAAATGTTGGTCACAGGAACTGGTCACAAAAGATCACATAGTGCACGATTCCATTTATATGATGTGTCCAGATACACAAACCCATAGAGATAGAAAGTAGATTACTGTGGCGCCTGGGTGGCTCAGTCGGTGGGACATGCGACTTTGGCTCAGGTCATGATCTCCCGGTCTGTGGGTTCGAGCCCCGCGTGGGGCTCGGTGCTGACAGCTCGGAGCCTGGAGCCCGCTTCGGATTCTGTGTGTCCCTCTCTCTCTGCCCCTCCCCCACTTGTGTTCTGTCTCTCTCTGTCTCTGAAAAATAAGTAAATGTAAAAAAAAAATGAGGAAAAAAAGAAGAAAGTAGATTACTGTTTGCCAGGGGTCAAGGGAAGAGGGAATCTAGAATGCCTGTTAATAGGTATGGAGCTTCTTTTTGAGGTGATTTAAATGTTCCAGAATGAGAGGGGAGTGACGGTCGTACAACATCAAGAACATCCTAAAAACCTTTGGGTTGTACCCTTTAATGTGGTGAATTTTATGTTACGAGCATTTTATCTCAATAAAAAAATTGTAGCTGGTTTTGTGTTGTAGACATTAAGACTAATGGCTGCATACACTTCTATTTAAGGGGAGCTCATTAAGTCATTGATCCCCTCATTAAATCGAGATGAATGTTTTAAGCAAACTTAAGTACACTTAAAAAAGTTTCAGTAAAAGTGCTCAAGTGTTTCTAGCTTCTCACGGCTCTGACGTACACCGACTATAATTTGCATCCCTACACCCTCTTTACATGACCGTGCTTACTTGTGGGAAGAATAAGAAACTCAACCATTATTCTAAGCTCATGGTTTTAATTAGTGTAATTATATCAACCCGAGGGAGTTTTAAAAAGCATTTGCTACACATTAAAGTAGGTTTTAATAGCTGTAATTTTCAGATTTAACTATTTGGCCTCAATACCTACTTCTTATTTACACATTTTTACAAAAAAAAAAAAAAAAAAAGGAAGAATGAATTACAGGCATTTCTGTTTTTGGAGTCCTTCCCTGGGTTCACATTATGACAAAATGTTTTTGTATTTAGGACAAAGATCAATATGGAGTGATTCAATAACAAATCGATCTTGAATTACAAGTATTGCCATGGTCACACTACAGCTAACGTTAGTGCAACACGGTGACAGTGTGCATCTAAATAATTACTATCTGCTTTGTCTATGAAACGTTATGCAAATAAATTTTTAATTCATTACTTTTTCCTTAACTAAAGCTTTTGTCTCAGAAGGGTGTCTCTTGAAACCTACCTTGCCGAATGTTTGATTAACTATTACTATTTTATACATTTAAATAAAAGTACGATTGATACCTGGGACTTGGAAGATTCTTAAATTTTTGAATAAGAAATGAATTTATTGATTTAGAAAAGATAATGCCCAGAGTTGATAAGGATGTGGAAAAATAGACACTGTCAATACTCTTGGCTGAAGATATAAATTGCTGCTAACCTTCCGGAAAACAAGTTCGGTTCAAAAACACAGCAAGATTCTGAAACTTTATATAATCTTTGACCCAAATATTTCAATTTTAGAAATATGTCCTAAGAAGATAATTGGGTTAATGTGCAAAGTTTTGTTCGTTGTATCACTGTTTCTATATAAAAACTGTACTGGGGGCGCCTGGGTGGCTCAGTCGGTTAAGCGTCGGACTTCAGCTCAGGTCATGATCTCATAGTCTGTGAGTTCGAGCCCCGCGTCAGGCTCTGTGCTGACAGCTCAGAGCCTGGAGCCTGCTTCAGATTCTGTGTCTCCCTCTCTCTCTGCCCCTTCCCCGCTCATGCTCTGTCTCTCTCTGTCTCAAAAATAAATAAAAACATTTAAAAAAATTAAAAATAAAAATAAAAGCTGTACTGTATGCCATCTACATATCTACCAGTAGGTATTAAGGTTGACATATTTATGCAAGAAAATACTCTGTGGCCATAAATTGATATTCCTTACTATGGAACCATGTCCAAAATACGTAATTGATGGAAAAAAGAACCATTAAGATGGTTCACAGAGCCTTTACACTTTCTATATTTTCCGAATTGTTGCAATGAGCATGTGTTACATCTATAGTCATAAAGGTCAATAAAATGATTTCTATCTCACAAGGAAAGATGCCTTTCTGTGCAGTAACCAGTGGTTACCCCTTTCTACCTTATCCTTTTTAACTACTAGATGTCATTCTTATCCTAGGACTTCTTTGAGCTTCCCCACTACACTACCCTGAAAGGAAGGCAAAGTGGATAGCTCCCTCCTGTCTGACAGCCTAAAAGATGTCACAATCGGGCCAAAGTTCACACCAGCTGACGACACTGATGGCCAATTCCAGAGTGGTTAGCTAGTTGCTGCATTCAGGGTTCTTAGGTAGAGAGTCGCTACAATGTTTTACAATTAAGTTTGCTTGACGCCTCTTGCAGTAGCTTTAAGGAGCTAAGCACAGGTCACCCTACTGACCTCACCAAACCCTCAGCCTTGGGGACTCAGCCTTGGGGACTCCCTCAGCCTTGGGAACTCTCCCAATCCTCTGACATTCCTCTCTACTGTTCATCCCATCCCTCCTGTTCTCCGTCCAGGAGAATCCTGCATAGGCTTCCTTCAAGGGGCCTTTAATAACTTAGTTGGTCTCATTTTATTGGGGGTAGGAGAAAGAGTCTGCTGACAACTCTGTTTCCATCGTGTTAAGTATCAGGTGTACTGAAACCACACATTAATGTGCTTGGTCACCTGGATGAAAAGTTCATTTCACTTGGCTACTCTTAGGAGAAAAAAGTCCCATACCTATGATCTTGTTCTATAAACTTAAAGATGACACAAATAAAAGGTAGGAGGATAGGATATTCACAAGTTGACATGAGCTGTATTAGTCATAAATACCCTTCCTTCCAGGAAAAAAAAAAAAAAGGAGGGGGATAGTACGGAGCTCACCAGCCTCAGAAATGCCACTTGTCCAAGAATTGTGTGCAAGTCATCTCATCACTGTTCTTATATAACATGGTACCCCCATGGTTGACTTCCAATAAGTGTCCACTAAACATAAAGGGAGTTAATGTTGCATAGAAACAATATGAATTTTATATATTCAGTTGTGCATCACTGTTGGATCTTGATATGCTGAATGTTTGCAAGGAGGCCTCCACTATAGCTAAGTTAGATCCAAATTCACAACGAAATTGGCAAAGTTTGTATTTTTGAAGAGGAAAATTGCATCCTACAGAGAATACTGACATCCGTAATTCTGTAATTGAAAGCAGTATTTATGAAAGAGAGAAAAGTTTTAGTGATCAGAGGAAATGAAAAAAAAAAAAAAAAAAGTAAAACATATTTGTCTCAAAACAGCCAAGACTGGACATATTTCTCAAAGCTTCCACCAAAACTGGGTTACAAAACTGAGTATAATTGCAGGTGAGTCCTAGATTATAAAAATGAGGGAAATCCAAGTTTTTGTAATTATCTGTTATAAGCCCTGTGTGTGATTTTTCACACTCACTCCAGGCCAGTCTGAAATTGGCCGTGTCTCCCTTGGGCTCCTTTAGCGTGCCCAACCAGGTGCTTAGTGTCTTCTCAGGACTGCATTCTTCCTGTGACTCTGTCATTCACTCCTTTCCCCTAGTCCCTCCTGGGTCACCTGATAAACAGCCTTAGTATTTAAAGAAGAAGTATTTCCTTCCCATTATCCTGTGCATTAAGTGCATTTCAAGCATGGCCAACTTCTAAGGGAATAAATCTCCCTAAATAGGGAAATCTCAGGGTGCCTGGGTAGCTCAGTCGGTTAAGCAAGTGACTCTTGATTCAGGCTTAGGTCATGATCTTGCAGTCATGAGATCAAGCCCCATATCATGCTCAGAGCTGGGCATTGGAGCTCTGCCCCTCACCCACTCACGCACGTGCACGCTCTCTCGCTCTCTCTCAAATTAAAAAAAAAAAAAAAGAAATTTCAGGCAAGAGAACAAGCTGGATAAGACATTTTGGTCAGGAGTATCCCTAGGTGCCCCTCAAATATTGTTGAGTCTTACCCACTAAGACAGGCTCCTCCCAGTCTGGCTCTCTTCCCTGGTGCAGCAGGGAAGCTAAGCTCATGTCACCCCCCCCGCCCCCCAGTGTGTGGCAAATCGCCTTCACCCCACACCACTCCCTACCAAGACTGCCTACCCAACTCCCCTCAAGGAGGGCTTTCAGAACTGCACCGTAAGCCATTTACATATCTACCAGCAGGCATTAAGTTTGACACGTTTATGCAAGGGCTCCACTTGTTTCTAAGGAGTCTTTGGAAACAACGTTGGCCTCTCTGTTGAGGGAAGGAGTGCAGAATGCTGATCAGAGGACTGTTGGCTATGTTTGTTTATGGGGACCTCTCAGCGGACTACCATTCTTGTCGACGGGTGATTCTAAGTTTGTCACTTTTGGTATGCTTCTGGACGTGGGCTCCCTCTTGTGGCCCATAGGATATGAATATGACATACAAGATGTAGGAAATTATATCCGCATTTTTGCAGTTGCAAAGATTACTTGGGGACTGGTAGAAAAATGATTATAGCTAAATTGATCAATGTATTTTTTAAAGTCATCTCTACACCCACCATGGGGCTTGAACTCACAACCCTAATATCAAAAGTCTTATGTTCTACCGACTGAGCCAGCCAGGCACCCTTGAATTGACAAATGATTTTTAAGCCAAGATTGTATACACCTAAATTAACTTATTTAATCTAGAATCATACATGTATAAAGACCCAGGGTATAGGAAATTATATCACTTGAATAAAGAAAAACCTGGCTTATCCAGCATTCAAAAACTAATAATTAACATTTATTGAGTGCATACTATGTTCCAGATACTGCTGTAAACATTTTACACAAAGAATTATGTAACTTTTTAGTATGGAAAATTTATTATGGAGAATTAAGAAATATAGAAAAGCTCATACAAGAACCTCTCTCTCTATATCATCCACTTTCAACCATTATCAAAAACATTTTAACATTTTGCCATCTTGGTTTTATGGGGACATCATCATTCTTATCTTCCAATTTCTTTTTCCTGGAGTATTTAAAGCAAAATCCAGATGTCCTACAATTCAGTCATAAATATCTTAAATGGATTCTAAAGTTTTAAAATACGTGAGCTATTTTAATGTTCACAACAAAAGTAGATACTGTTATCATTCCCATTTTGCATACGTATAAACTGAGGCAAATATTAAGAGGTTCAAACCCAGAAACTCTGACTCCAGAGGCTGTGTTGTAGCCAGCTTCCAAGATGGCCTCTGCCTCCTGGTAGTTATACCTTGTGTCGTGTGCTCGCATGTTGGGCTGTGAGACCAACAGCAGGAGAGATGGCGTGTCACTTCTGAGATTAGACGGTGACTTGTGTCTTAGGTGACTGCCGTCTCTCTTTCTTGGATCATTTGCTCTGGGGGAAGCCAGCGGCCACAGCCAGCAGCCCCCTGGAGAGCCCCACATGGTGATGCAAAGCAGGCTTCTAGCCCACGGCCACAGAGGAACTGAAGTTTGCCAACACTGAGAGAGTTGGGAGGCCCATTTCCAGCCCCATTTGAGCCTTGAAATGACGGCAGTCAGAGCTAACGGCTTCACGAAGGCATGAAAAGACCCTGAGCCAGAACCATCCAGCTAAGGCACTCCCGGATTCCTGACCCAGAGAAATTGTGAGATAATAAATATTTGTTGTTTAAGCTGCTATTCTTCGGGGTAACTCGTAAACGTAGCGATAGATTACTGACAGCCTGTATCCTCAGTCACCGTTTTAGTCTTCCCCCAAATGCAAATCTGCAATAGCTTTTGTTTTGTTCCTACCGTGACGCTTGACGTTAAGGACAACATTGAGGCAGTGCAATGAACCGAAAAGATATATTTAGGGGAGTTTAACAGTACTCGTGCGTTACATCGCTGTTCTAATCTGTGAGTGTGAATGTGGCAACGCTTGAGGAGAGGTACCAGTTAATGAAGCCCAACATCCTACTGTTCATATTTCCATATCAGCACAAACTAATCTACCTCATATTTTAAAAAAATGATTGCAGACTATTCTATCTTAAGTATTAAACCAATACCCTACGAATTAGTCATTTGTTGCCAGGTTTTGTTTTTGTTTTGTTCTGCTATTACAAATGCTGCTTCATGGAACATCTTTATACATCCTACCTCGGTAAACTTTTGCAAGAACAGCCTTATGGGATATTTCTAGCAGTGAGCAGCCTAGGCCAAGCGTATGTGCATTCTGCATTAATAGTGGATGCAGAGGCGTCTGGGTGGCCGAGTCAGCCAAGCATCCGACTCTTGATTTCGGCTCCGGTCATGATCTCACGGTTCGTGATGGAGCCCCAAGTCAGGTTCTGTGCTGGTGGCGCGGAGCCTGCTTGGGATTCTCTCTCTTTCCGTTTCTCTGCCCTGACCCTGCTTGTGCTCTCTCTTTCTCTCTCTCTCTCAAAATAAATAAATAAACACTAAAAAAGAAAAAAAAAGAAGAACTAGAGAGCACCAAACTTCAAAATTTTTCCAACCTAAAAGCTGAAAGAATATCTTCCATGGTTTGAATTTGTATTTCCTTAACTGTGGCTGAAGTTAAGCCTCTCTTTATAAGTTCACTGGTCATTAGTATTTATTTTTCTCAGAACCATCTGTCCTTAACTTTTGCACAATTTTAATCTTACTGGTTCATAAGAGGTCTTTATATAGTATGGAAATTAACCTGTCAAATGTGTGGCTAACATTTCTCTCATCATTTGAGCTTTGAATTTGTTTATGGTTTATGCATTTATGTACTCCTTAGTAAGGCCTTCCCTGTTCTACAATAATAAAACTGTATTCCCATGCTTTCTTCTAGAAGCTTTTGTTTTTCATTTGCATAACATCTTTGCCCCTCTGGTTTAAGAGTGAGGTGGCCATCCAGCATTTTTGTCCTCCAAAAGTTACCTAGTTGTTTTGATATCATATATCTCTTATCAGTTTGGGGTGCCACCTTTAATGCTAAATCTCTGCATATATTTGGGTCTATTTTGGACTCTGTTCCATAAATCTGCCCATTGTTTTGCAAGTATTAAAGTGTTGTTATTATTATAGCATTAATTTGTAGTAGGACCAGTCCCCTGCCATACTTTGCTTTAAATTTTCCTAGTTACCTGGGGGAAAACAGGTTCTACTTACATAACTGGGTTAGAAAAAAGCTTAGGGCAGAAAGCCACCACCACAGGGTGAAAGCACCCAAGGTTAGCTAGTGAGATATTGTAATGGGATCATGAGTAACTTGTTATATCACCTGCAGGAAACTACTTTCCATCTGATGCCAATCTACTACGGTACTTTGATCACAAACTCCACCTGCTCCCCAGACACTTTGCTTCTTACACATACAAGTTAATGATTACTGTCTGATTGTTTTCTCTATGTTCATGTGTGTAAGAGCTTGTTTTCTTCATGTTCACCATGTGGGTAATATCTTATGAGCTCAATAAATACAGAGACAAAACCCCTGTTCCAGGCTCTTGTCTCCTCCTGGATATTAGCCTCTCTTGTATTCAATTCTGTGTCCGCTCTCTTGCCGGACAAGAGAGACCTCCAGACTCCTAGTCTGCAACAGTTTCCATGAATTACAGGATTATTTTTCAAGATAATAAAATTCCTGTTTGTATTTTAATTGGGATTATATTGAATTTATAGGACAATTTATGCAGATTTTGTATATTTAATATATTTAGTTTCCTGATCAAAGAAATGTCTTTCAATTTATTTCTCTTCTTTTATGACCCCAAATAGAATTTTAAAGTCTTCATGGGGCGCCTGGGTGGCTCAGTCGGTTAAGTGTCCGACTTCAGCTCAGGTCATGATCTCACGGTCCGTGAGTTCGAGCTCCTCGTCGGGCTCTGGGCTGATGGCTCAGAGCCTGGAGCCTGCTTCCGATTCTGTGTCTCCCTCTCTCTCTGCCCCTCCCCCGTTCATGCTCTGTCTCTCTCTGTCTCAAAAATAAATAAACATTAAAAAAAAATTAAAGTCTTCTTCATTTAAGTTCTATATATACATTTTTTATTTATGAATACTTAAGTATTTTACTGGTTTATGGGTTTAAAATAGTTTCTTCCACTGAATTTTCTTTTTTTCATGTTTATTTATTTATTTTTGAGAGGCGGGGAGGGGCAGAGAGAAAGGGAGAGAGAGAATCCCAAGCAGGCTCCACCCTGTCAGTATAGAGCCCAATGTGGGGCTCGAAAACATGAACCGTGAGATCATGACCTGAGCCAAAACCGAGAGCCGGATGCTTAACCGACTGAGCCACCCAGGCACCCCTGAATTTTCTAATAGTTATTGATTAGGGATATGTTGTTGGTTTTTATATACTAAATTTATAACCTGCTATTTTACTGAATCCTGTTATTACTTCTGTTTTAAGGAATTCTGTAGGCTTTTTTTCTAGATAGGTATCGTCCCACTGGGATCCCCTTTAGCAGAGCAGTGTACCCATCCCCCAGCCGTCCTGAATGTTGACTACTAACTACTCGTAGCTGTCCCCATCTCTGGAGAATTGCCTTTCATTGAATGGGGGTTGACTTGCCTGTGAAATAACATTTCTCCTCCATTCCCATCAAGCAGCATATAGCCAATAACTAATGACTTACTGATTTGGGTGTTTAAAAAACCCAGCTTTCCACCTTGCTTCAAAGTGGCCCCAACTCTGGTACCAGTTGTGCTCTGGAGCATTTGATGAGCTCTGACTTCCATAGCCTGCTTCTGTCACTCTCGTTCTCCTTCTGTAAGAGCACTGCTTCAAGGGGCACCTGGGGGTGGGGGGGGGCTCAGTTGGTTAAGCGTCCAACTCTTGATTTCGACTCCGGTCATGATCTCACGGTTCATGATATCGAGCTTTGCATAGGGCTCTGTGCTCTCAGCACAGAGCCTGCTTGGGATTCTCTCTTTGCCCCCCTCCCCGCCCCACCTGCCCCGCTCATGTTCACTCTCTCTTTCTCTCTCTCACAATATATTTAAAAAAATAAAAGAAACTTAAAAAAATTGTTAAAAAAACCCCACACGATTCTGCATCCCTGTCTTAGGCTTTGCTTCTAGGAAACCAACCTAGGACAGTAAGTAATCCTATGGATTCAATCAGCATTTATTAAACAGGTGTTACTGGACAGTGACAATGAGCTAGTGCTTTCTCGATACTGGGCGTCTGAACACACCAAGTTCCTTGTCTTTGTGGAACTTGCGTTTTAGTGGGAGACAATGGCAATGAATAAGCAAACAGACAGAGAAATATGTAATGAGGAGGATAATAGAGTGGTGCGTGAGGAAGTGAGGCACTATTTTGGAAAGACTAGCCAGAGAGGGTGTATCAGTTATTCTGCCTTTGGTACAAGTAGACGGAAAACACAACTCAATGTGGTTTAGGCAAAAAAAGAAAAAGGAAAAGGAAGAAACGTATTATATCACACAACAGAACGTTCAGAGGTAGAAGTCTCCACGGTTAGGAAAATAAAGATATTATCAGGGAACCGGGTTCCTTGTGTCTACTTTGCCACCCTTGGTGTATCAGTTTTGACCTCCAGACAAAAGAAACAAAGATTCTGAGGCAGAATAATTGTTGAACTGCAAATAAGACTTTGGAGACAAATTTAGTGTAAAGTTTTGGGGATTTGCTCACTTATAGGTGTATAAGAGAGAATACAGCCTTCCGAAGACCGTGTCTCTGATCAAAGGCAGGGGCGGGACCTCTAAAGGTAGAGGTCACAAATTTTTACAAGGAGAAATGACTACTTGGCTTAAGCAAACTTTTGGACTGCCAGTTCGAAACTGGTTGGTTGTGCTGGAGCTTGGGACAGCTGATGGCTATGCTTCAAGTCAGTTTTTCAAGTCTGGACGGTCCAGTCACAAATTCACCCTCGGCAGCCTTTCTACGGACTCTGGCTAGCATTCTGAAAAGCAATTTCTCTGGCTCCTTCTTTTGGAAAAGCAGTTGCCCTGACTCCCTGCTGTATATTATAGGGTCAGCGTCATGCAGTGAGCAAGTCTGAAGGCATATATTCAAGGTTCAATGACAATTTCTTTAAATACTTTCTTCATGGTCACAAGATGGCTGCAGCAGTTCCACATGTCACATCCAGACACACAATATCCAAAGGCTATCATGTACCATGCTGTAACATAGTTCTTTGTAAATCTTTCAATAGTTAACACCAGATATGCTAGATATGATGTGCCCGATTTGAAATGCAATGTTCATTTCCTCCCCAAGCCATGAAGTGTTAAAATATTGGTCAGAACGAGAATCATGGTGATTCACCATGATTAAAAGGGCAGGTTGAATCACGCAAGGACAAAAGATTCTAAATAAATTGCCCAAAGAAATGCCCAATTCAGTTTGCATTGGATTATCTTCTTGCCTGAGTAAGTGTTGGGGAGGGTTTGTTGATTACATATCAACTAATCCCCAAACTGAATGGCTGTTTTGTAATTACTGAACATCTCAAAGAGCTCTGCTTGTCCACACCACCTCCCCTAACCAATCCATGTGAAATTCTGTCTAACCACACTACTTGAGGAGAAAGCTGGGCTTGCAAAAGCACACATCTGGGAAAAAGTAAGAAAGAAAGGCTAGAAATCCAGCCCTTTCTCCTAGGAAAAATACTGGAGTTTACTTCAACTCAGCAGTGGTGTGGGAAATCTGCCCTGAGACCATTACAATATGTGGATTAAGGATATGTTGGAGATCATCGAGAACTATCACCATTGTATTTTTCTTGTAACATAAAGAAAGTTAATGGGGGAGTGGAGAACACACGAGAGAACTGTCAGCCTAGGAAAAAGGTGAAAGGAGAGAGGGAGGTCTAGGGGCCACACAGACAGCCCAAGCCGGTTTCACAATGTAACCGGGGGCCAGGTTGAGATTGTTAACTTCAAAGCTCCTATAACTGGTTCAACCACATCTTCCCTGTCCTAACTTGGTAATGTCTTTGGCTCTAAACTTCATCCATCATTACAACCTGGCTCGTCATGAAGTAGTTCAGTTCGTATTCTTCAATCTGTCTCTTGCCAAATATACCTTTCTAGTTTGGTTCATGCTTTTGTTTCCTTGTCACGTAAGCAAAAACATGTCTCTCTCAAGAGGTTTAAGAGCTTTACACTCCAGTTTAAATGCTGGTTAACTGCTTACGGAGCCTGTATGGCAGAGGTAGTGCAGCTGGCCTAGCATTTATTCCTTCACAAGATGTTTGCTGAGTGTCTGCTGTGTGCCAGCAGGAGGTGAGACGAGCATGATAGCCCATTGTTTAAGGTGTTCAGCGATTAGTCTTTATTGCTACTGGAGTTGAGAGATACTACATCATTTAGAGGACCCCATTCCCTAGTAGTAGACATTCATTAACAAACTTCGTTGTTTGAGGGCCAGAATTCTGTAGAAGGAACATCGTGCCTCTTGGTGACTTTCCCCAACGTATCCGTTTCCACCGAGGAGCGAGGGCACAGAGGCAGGGAGCTTGGGTCCGGATGCGATGGCATTATGCTGACACACTGTGTATTACGTATCTTTGGCTGACTCAGTGTGCAGCCGTAGCCCAGCAGACTCTAAGCCTAGGGTGGGTGATGGTCTGGTGAGGCCAAAGAAAATCCTGGAGATGGAGATCAAGACAGAGGTTTATGGGGGAAACGTGACATACGGGGCGTCGAGGAGCAGCTGACTGGACAGAGTATCGGCTGCTGGGATCTATGTGCAGCAAGTGTTTATTCATAGCAACTTACCCTAGACTATCGGTGGCCCTTCTCCTCCTCGAATGGCCAGCCTTTCCGAGGCGATTAAGGCCTGCCACCTGGACACTCTTCATTGGCCACGGCTGGAGCCCCTGGCTTTGAACAGTGAACAACACGTTCTTCTGCACATTCTGCTTGATGGACACCAAAATAGTGATTCACAGAGGCGTTCAGGGCATGTTTGGCACAACTAGCTATCCATATACACAGTGTGAACCATATACTCTGTCTCCCATTAAATAGTTTAAAAACTTCTTTCCAATTCCCATGCGGGCACTTTTACTCATTCTTTCATTTATTCCTTTAAAAATATTTATTAAATACTGAGATGCTCTTTGCAAAAAAATATTATCTTCATAGATCTGAGATTTGGGATGGGTCCCTTCAGCTTCCTGCAAAGGAAAACTTGGGTTGTAGAGAGGAAAAACGTGGTGTTTCTGCTGAAATCTTAAAGATATCCTGATGATACATATATCACAAACTAGAAAGGGATGCATAGGAAGAAATGCTGTGCAGGTCATTCTGTATTTTCAGGCATTATCTCTTGACTATGATATCCTGGTATCCTCTAAAGACCTTTTTTTCCTTGATTCCTTTCCCCTAAGACCCAAGGCCTAGGAGCGGTGGAGACATCCTGCCATATCCTCATTCTGCCTCCCGGGAGCATGGAAACCTGTAGTGATCAAATGCCAACCATCATCCCAGGTGCTCAGTGGTCTAACTGTCTCCCTCACTTCTGGGAACCACCATCTCTGAAAGGCACAGATGGCCACACCGTCTGAGCTGACCCATCAATTTCCAAGATGAGACCCCAAAAGGCAATAAGTTCATTTGCTTAAGTGTTTTCTCTTTAGGCTGCAAGAGTGAATTTTTATTCATTCAGCTAGTGGTTGAACACCTTTATGTTTAAGGTGAAACACTCTGCCTTTAAAAGGAGTTTCACTATTAAAGGCATCTCTTCACAATATTTACTTCTCTGTGGGTGTGGAGTAACCAGCTTCCAAGATGGTCTCCCAGGGACGTTCACCTCCTGGGAGTCCTGCTCGTGTGTGTTCCTCTCCCATATCATATCAAGGTCGGTCTGTGACTACGGTGGAAGTGATGGTATGTGACTTTCATGGCTCAGTCATAAAAAAACTTGCATCTCTGCCTGGCTACCCACAGCAACTGTCAGATAATCAATGTTAATTGTTTTAAGCCACTAAGGTCTGGGGTAATTTGTTATGAGGCAATAGTTAACTACTAATCTCCGTATAGTGTGAGGCCACAATTAATCTAGTTGAAGCTTGAGGTGGGGTTTAATAGATCGAAATGATTTGCAACGATAGAAATAACACTTATAGTTGTTTATCACAAAATCGGTTTTAATAAGCTATGTAACTATTAAATGTAATTTACCTTCTCTAATTGCCAAAGTTACTATGAAAAAAAATTTCTTCCTACAATAATCAACACATAGGATGCACATAATCAAGGTAACTGTGCTAACTTTACAGGAATATTTCTGGAAGATTTTAGAAATTATAATAAATGGAGCAGGGTTAATGGATTTAAAGACACTTCTTCAAGCAGTTAATGGTAAATACAAAAGAATCTCAAAAAAGAAAATTTAAAGAAGTGTCTATTCATGTCTTCTGCCTATTTCTTCACTGGGTTATTTGTTTTTCGGGTGTGGAGTTTGGTGAGTTCTTTATACTAGTATCTTTGGATACTAGCCCTTTGCCTGATACGTCATTTGCAAATATCTTTTCCCATTCCGTTGGTTGCCTTTACTTTTGTTGATAGTTTCCTTTGCAGTGCAGAAGCTTTTTATCTTCATGAGGTCCCAGTAGTTTATTTTTGCTTTTAATTCCTTTGCCTTTGGAGATGTGTCAAGTAAGAAATTGCTGCAGCTGAGGTCAGAGAGGTTTTTTCCTGTTTTCTCCTCTAGGGTTTTGATGGTTTCCTGTCTCATGTTCAGGTCCTTCATCCATTTTGAGTTTATTTTTGTGAATGGTGCAAGAAAGTGGTCTAGTTTCATTCTTCTGCGTGTTGCTGTCCAGTTCTCCCGGCACCATTTGTTAAAGAGACTGTCTTTTTTCCATTGGATATTCTTTCCTGCTTTGTCAGAGATTAGCTGGCCACACTTTTGTGGGTCTAATTCTGGGTTCTCTGTTCTATTCCATTGGTCTATGTGTCTGTTTTTGTGCCAATACCATGCTGTCTTGCTGATTACAGCTTTGTAGTAGAGGCTAAAGTCTGGGATTGTGATGCCTCCCGCTTTGGTTTTCTAATATTACTTTGGCTATTCGGGGTCTTTTGTAGTTCCATACAAATTTTAGGATTGCTTGTTCTAGCTTTGAGAAGAATGCTGATGCAATTTTGATCCAGATGGCCAACAGGCACATGAAAAGATGCTCAACGTCACTCCTCATCAGGGAAATACAAATCAAAACCACACTGAGATACCACCTCACGCCGGTCAGAGTGGCTAAAATGAGCAAATCAGGAGACTGCAGAGGCTGGAGAGGATGTGGAGACACGGGAACCCTCTTGCACTGTCGGTGGGAATGCAAATTGGTGCAGCCGCTCTGGAAAACAGTGTGGAGGTTCCTCAAAAAATTAAAAATAGACCTACCCTATGACCCAGCAAAAGCACTGCTAGGAATTTACCCAAGGGATACAGGAGTGCTGATGCATAGGGGCACTTGTACCCCAATGTTTATAGCAGCACTTTCAACAATAGCCAAATTATAGAAGAGCCTAAATGTCCATCCACTGATGAATGGATAAAGAAATTGTGGTTTATATACACAATGGAATACTACGTGGTAATGAGAAAGAATGAAATCTGGCCTTTTGTAGCAACGTGGATGGAACTGGAGAGTGTTATGCTAAGTGAAATAAGTCAGAGAAAGACAGATACCATATGTTTTCACTCTTAGGTGGATCCTGAGAAACTTAACAGAAGACAATGGGGGAGAGGAAGGGGGAAAAAAAGTTAGAGAGGGAGGGAGGCAAACCATAAGAGACTCCTAAAAACTGAGAACAAACTGAGGGTTGATGGGGGGTAGGAGGGAGGGGAGGGTGGGTGATGGGTATTGAAGAGGGCACCTGTTGGGATGAGCACTGGGTGTTGTATGGAAACCAATTTGACAATAAATTTCATGTTAAAACAAAAAGCAAGTTGAAGGAAAAAAAAGGAAATTTTAAGAAAATTGATTTTCATTGTTTCAAAATTCTCAAAATTTAAGATAAAATTTCTTAATAATAGTTGTCACTGATTAATCCTTTCAGTAGGAAAGTATGTGAGGAAAGTATTATTATACCCAAACTTTAGCCTAGGAAACAGACTTAGACAACTGAAGTCACTCGTTTAAAGTCACCCAGATAGGAGGTGACCAAGCTAGAATTTGAACCCTGTTTTGAACCCTCTCTCCTTATCCTATACTAACGGGAACAGGACCTTTGCCTAAAATTAGTTTTAAGGTTTGATATGTGTTGAAAGTCATTCATGTCACCGCTACACTTGGAAAATGAGCAGACTTAACAAATACTTATGATTTGCATTTTCAAAAGTCCTGCTCCCCAATTGTTCATCCATACCTTTCACTGGTTAACTGCTCTTTTTTTTTGGTTGTTTACCACAGACAGTTGTAAAACTGATAAGAGCTTGAGAGCTTACACGGAGAGCAATTACTCCCTGGTTAATATTTAGTTAATAAAAATACTCTTATTATATAACATCTATAGCATATGACCTATAACATGAGTTATTCCCCAGCTAACGTTTAGTTGATAAACTATTGTTATCTGCCCTTTTTGTAGTAGATAATATCTTTTGATGCTTGGTAATTTATGCGCAGGGAAACCTCAGATGTGGCCATTTTTGACATACTGATATGAATTAGTAGGTTTTCCTTGCATTTTAAAATTTCCTACTCTGAGTATAACGAAACAATCAATGTGTATTCTGTAAATATTTTTTTGTAAGATGATCTATTTAATAAATATAGCAGGATCATAATCTATATTTTGTAATTTTATTTCTCAAAGAACTTCTGTCCTTTCTGTGTGATGAAAGCACCCAGGAGGTGATGTGTTTTGCTGAAACGCTCATGAGTTAGGCTTTTGCTTTCTCTCAATGTGCCCTGCAGTCTTCTGTATGTTTTCCATATCGCTTCTTCCAGGAAGGGCCCACATTTTAGTTTTTTTGTATCATTCGTATGTGAATCCTTTGAAGTACAATTCTACACTGTGATGCTAAGGTAGTTTAGAGAAACAAAAACATGTCACTGTGTTTGAGACCATAACATGTAATTTAAGGTGTTTTGAGGTCAATTAGAATGTACATATAACATGAGACTCCTCCTCCTTCTTTCTTCCTTCCCTTTACGTTTAAAACCGTCTACACCAATTTGTCCCTTAATTTCAACCTCAGTAGCTGCTGTGCCTTTTTGACCCATGGAGCTGTGTGCTTGGTGTCACCTCTCTTCACTGTGGACCTTGGTTCATCCATTACCCTCTTTCATTCCCTTGGCCTCCTTCTCTCCCTCTCTGCTAGCTTATAGCCTGCTGTTTATAACTGAGCTGAAAGTACCCAGGGGCGCCTGCGTGGCTCAGTCAATTAAGCGTCCCAACTCTTGATTCCGGCTCAGTTCATGATCTCCCGGTTCATGGGTTCACGCTAACAGTGTGGAGCCTGCTTGGGATTTTCTCTCTCCTTTCTCTTTGCCCCCTCCCCAACACATGCATGCTCGCACACACTCACTCTCCCTCTCCGAAAATAAAATAAATACATTTTAAAAAAGAAGTATCCAACCCAATAAAAAAAAATTAGCCCAACCTGTTAACAAAGTCAAAGACCTTTTGGCAAAAAATAATTCACGAAGCGGTAGGAAACATCAGTGGGTCAATAACTAATAGGAGAAATTGGAAAAATCATTAAAGAAAAATAATTAATCGTTAATGATAGTAACTACATTTATTGGCCTCACTCACCATTTACTATATTTAGATGGCATGCTGAACATTTTACATAAATTGTCTTATTTAATCTTCCACAACAATATAAGATAGTTACTATTACTAACACAACAGTGTTGTACAGGAAAGGAAATTGAAGTTTAAAGAAGTAAAGGTAGGTACCTTGCTGTTATATAGTTTTCTTTCATTTATTAGAAAAAGCTGGAATAGGACCCAGGTTTGTTTGATCCGTGTAACCACGTTTCCCCACTTGGTCCAGGCAACTTAATGAGTTCATTAAATGAATTTAATTTAATTTAATTTAATTTAATTTAATTTAATGTGTTCAGTTTAATGAACACATGCGCTCAGGGGATGAGACGTTTCTGTGTGTGTCTTTCAAACACAGAAAACAAGAAATAGCTTTCTAATTTTCTTAGGAAAACCAGCTTAGCCTTCCAAACCTATACTACACACAGATGCAAAAAATCTTAAAATTTAGCAAACTGAGTCCAGAACCGCAGTAAAAGGTTCATGTTGTCTGTCCTGCTAGAGTTTATTTTAGGAACACATGGATGTAAATCACATGCCCAGCCTGTGCCGTAACAGGTCATTCCCGTCAACATTCATATCTTCATTTAAAACCACGCACAAAGGCTCACAGTTGCACGCACGGAGCCCCCTCTCGACACCCCCTACTCTCTCTCTCTTACCGAAGGGTCGTTGTCTTTGCCACTCTGACTTTCCATCCTTACAGACTCTCCAGAACCCACTTAGGTCAGGCTTTCCCTCCCCCAAAATTGCTCTTGAAGATTATCCTCGATTATACACATTTCAATGAGCAATTTCCATTCTTACCGACAGCAGTTGGCAGGCCTGCCCCTCCTCTCCTTCTTGCAATCTTTTCTCCACTTGGCCTCCAGGCAGGACACCCTCTCTTATGGTTCTTCTCCTATGGTTCTGGCTGCTCCTTCTGTCTCTTTTGCTGGCTCCTCTTGATCTTCCTGACCTCTCAACACCCGATGGGCCCTGGGCTCAGTAGTTCTTTCTGCCTCATGATCTCATCCAGTCCTGGCTTTTTTATTTTTAGTTTTTAAATTAAATTTTATTTTATTGAAGTCACGTATACACATTTTTCAAAAGCCAAATAATATTCATTAGATGCTAGAAGCTATATACATTGGCCTCTGCCCTGGTTGCTGGCACAAAGCCCCCAGAGCCCTTATGACTTTCTAAGTAATAAGAACACTAGGAGCCTTCCTTGCAACATGTGCCTTTGGCCCTGTCTCTGACAGGGGGCTCCTAAAACTCGTGTAAATTTCTCTTATCATTATTATTTTCATGTTTTTTATTTATATTTGAGAGACAGAGACAGAGTACAAGTGGGGGGGAGGGGCAGAGAGGGAGGGAGACACAGAATCCGAAGCAGGCTCCGGGCTCAGAGCTGTCAGCACGGAGCCCCACGCGGGGCTCGAACTCACCAACTGTGAGAGCGTGATCTTAGTGGAAGTCGGATGCCACCTAGGTGCCCCAAACTCCTGGAAATTTCTAAGATTTAAGAGTTTTAAGGAGCATCTTTTGTTCATTGTGGTGACTCTGAGTGGACCCCTGGTTGGCTCCTGGGTGAGGGCTGGTCACCAGAAAGACCAGGCCATGATTAGAAGCTTTGGAATTTTGAGGCCTAACCCTCAGCCTCCAGAGAGGGTAGAGGGTCTAAAAATGGAGTTAATAACTGACCATTTCTACATGAGGGAGCCTCCAGAAAATCCCAATGGCATGGGGTTTGGAGAGCTTCTAGGTTGGTAAACACGTCCACCAGGAGGGTGATTCATCCCAACTCCACGGGGACAGAAGTTCCTGCACCTGGAATTCTCCAACACCTTGCCCTATGTATCTCTTCATCTGGTTGCCAATCTGTATCCTTTACTAAATCCTTTAATAAACTAATAAATGTAAGTGTTTCCTGGGTTCTGTGGGCTACTCTAGCAAATTAATCAAACCCAACGAGGGGCCCATTGGGACCTCCGATATATAGCCGGTTGGTCAGAAGCTCAGGTGACAGCCTGGGCTTGTGAATGTCATCTGAAGGGTGTGTGTAGGGGGCATGGTGACCACAAGTATCAGAAGTGAAGTGTTCTCTGTGAAGGCAAAGGAGACACACAGAGAAAAAAGACACACAAGGGATGAACTGGGTTATTCCTACAAAGGAAGAAAAAATACCCAGTTTTTCCCATTTGCACTAAAAAAGTCCTATGACAAAATGCCTCATGTTATTCTGCTTCACTTGAATATACTCTGCAGATATTGTTTGTTTTTTTAACAGATTGAGGATTTGTGGCAACCCTATGACCCAAAAGTCTATCTGTACCATTTTCCAACATGTCCTCCCTTCTCTCTATATTTTGGTAATTCTCACGATACACCTAACTTTTAAATTATTATTGTTATAGTGATCTGTAATCAGTGATTATGATTCGCTGAAAGCTCAGATAATGGTTGGCATTTTTAGCAATAAAGTGTTTCTTAAAATTTTTAAATTAAAATTTTTTAATTAACACACAATATTGTATCAGTTTCAGGCGTACAATATAGTGATTCAACACTTCCATACATCACCTTGTCCCCATCACCTATTTCACCGGTTGCCGCCATTCATTTCCCCTCCGATAACCATTGGATTAGTGTTTTAGTTGTTCTCTGTGATTAAGAGTCTGTTTCTTGGTTTCTCTATCTCTCTCTCTCTCTCTCTCTGTTCCCCTCTGTTTTGTTTCTCAAATTCCACATGTAAGTGAAATCATATGATACTTGTTGTTCTCTGACTTATTTTGTTTAGCATTGTACTCTCTAGTTCCATCCATGTCCTTGCAAATGGGAAGATTTCATTCTTTTTTTGGTCGGAAAATATTCCATTGCATATACACACACCATATTTTCTTTATCCATTCATCTATTGATGGACACACTTGGGCTGCTTCCGTAATTTGGCTATTGTAAATAACGTTGCTATAGACATAGGGGTGCATGTGTCCTTTTGAATCAGTGTTTATGTATACTGGGGGTAAATATCCAGTATTGCTATTATTACCTAGTAGGGTAGTTCTATTTTTAACATTTTTTTTAAAGTAAGCTCCACACCCAACGTGGGGTTTGAACTCACAACCCTGAGATCAAGAGTAGCATGTTCTGGGAGCGTCTGGGTGGCTCAGTCAGTTAAACGTCTGACTCTTGGTTTTGGCTCAGGTCATGATCTCACGGTTCAGGGAATAGAGCCCTGCATCAAGATCGGTGCTGCCAGTGTGGAGGCTAGTCTTTGGAGAAATGTCTGTTCATGTCTTCTGCCCATTTTTAATTGGATTATTCGTTTTTGGGGGGGTGTTGAGTTGTTATCAGTTCTTTATATATTTTGGCTACTAACTCTTTATTGGGTATGTCATTTACAAATAGCTTCTCCCATCCCATAGATTGCCTTTTAGTTTTATAGATTGTTTCTTTTACCGTGGAGAACATTTTATTTTGATGCAGTTTCAGCAGTTTAGTTTTGCTTTTATTTCCGTTGCCTCAGGAGACATATCTAGAAGTGTTGCTATGGCTAATGTCAGAGACATTACTACCTATACTCTGTTTTAGGATTTTTATGATTTCAGGTCTCACGTTTAGGTCTTTAGTCCATTTTGAATTTATTTTTGTGTATGATGTACGAAAGTGGCCCAGCTTCATTCTTTTTCGTGAAGCTTACCAGTTTTCCCAACACCATTTGTTGAAGACTGTCATTTTCCCGTTGGACATTCATTCCTGCTTTGTTGAAGATTAATTAACCATTTAATTGTGGCTTTATTTCTGGGTTTTCTATTTTGTTCCATTGATCTATGTGTTTGTTTTTATGTTGGTGCCATATTGTTTTCATCACTGCAGCTTTGTAATATAACTTGAAGTCTGGAATTGTGTTACCCCCAGCTTTGCTTTTCTTTTTCAAGATTGCTATGGCTATTCAGGGTCTTTTGTGGTTCCATTTAATCTTAGGATTGTTTGTTCTAGTTCTGTGAAAAATGCTGTTGGCATTTTGAGAGGGATTGCATTAAATGTGTAAATTGCTTTGGGTAGTATAGACATTTTAGCAAAATTTCTTCTTCCAATCCAGGCGCATGGAATGTCTTTCCATTTCTTTGTGTCCTCTTTAATTGCTTTCATCAGTGTTTTATAGTTTTCAGAGTATGGGTCTTTCACCTCTTTGGTTAGGTTTATTCCTAGGTATCTTATTATTTTTGGTACAATTGTAAATGGGATTGTTTTCCTAATTTCTCTTTCTGCTGTTTCATTATTAGCATATACAAATGCAATGGACTTCTGTACATTGATTTTGTATCCTGCAACCTTACTAAATTCATTTATCAGTTCTCGTAGTTTTTTTGGTGGAGACTTTAGGGTTCTTATACATAGTGTTATGTCATATGCAAATAGTGAAAGTTTTACTGCTTCCTTACCTATTTGGATTCCTTTTATTTCTTTTTTGGAAAAATTTCTTTATTTGTTTATTTTGAGAGTGAGAGAGGGAGAGAGACAGAGAGAATATGAGTGGAGGAGAGGCAGAGAGAGAGGGAAAGAGAGAATCCCAAGCTGACTCCACACTCAGCATGGAGCCTGATGCGGTGCTCGATCTCAAGACCACGAGATCCATGATCTGAGCCAAAATCAAGAGTTGGATGCTTAACGCACTGAGCCACCCAGGCACCCCCAAAACACTTTCTTTTAATTAATTTTTTTTTTATTTTAGAGAGAGAGAGAGGGAGAGAGCACACGCACAATGAGCAGGGTAGGGGCAGAGGGAGAGAGAGAATCTTAACCAACACGGGGCTCCATCTCATGACCATGAGATCACAACGTGAACCAATATCGAGAGTCAGACATTCAACCGACTGAGCCACCCTGGCACCCCGGAGGAGGCAGCTCTAAACTGGCAATAGTCAGTCCCTATTTGGACTGACTGCCCAATGGAGCCCCCAACTTGGTCAGCAATCCAGGTTCCCAGCTGTCTCTTATTGGAGGAGACCCCCACCAGGGGTTAGCCAGGCCCAACACTGGCTCAGCCTTCAAGGAGAATGTGTGCATTTGTGTAGAATAAGGCTTGGAGTTAGGCAGATGCCAGGTATCCCCACGAGCCCGCTCCTGTGACCTGGCCCCTCCCTACAGCTGCTATGTTTCAGGTGCCTGGACCCCTGACCCGCACTGCCCGCACATATGCAGTTTGCTCTCTATCAGCCGGCCTCTGGCTGCTGAGGCCCTCCAGGCCTGTTGTGCTCAGGCTGGTCCCCCAAACCAGCATAGCCTCCAGGGAGGAGGGTACCCGCTCCCTAAATTGAGATGTCCGCTTTCAATGGGCGGTAGTCAATCACCATCTGGACCGCCGCCGAGGCCGTCCTGCGCTTCTCCAATCATCAAGCTTCCCAGGTGCCTGTTACATCGGAAGGCACCCTGACCCTTGCTGGCTGCCTCCCTCCCCCCACCATCCAGCGAGACAGATTCCCCCTCCCCTGCTGTCAAGTGGGAATACGCACACTTGTGGAGGTTAGCGCTTCAAATGAGGCAGATGCCCGTTTTCCTCACCAGCCCACTCCCAGGACCAGCCCCTCCAGACGCTTTGCCCGGTTATGGGTCTCCGGGCCCCTTTCAGCTGCACGGCTCCCCCCGTGCACCCCATGGGCCATATCAGCTGCCGGGGGCAGCCGAGGCCCCCCAAGCCGGTGGAACTCGGGTGGGTCCCAAACCACCTACCCGGGCCCCAGGGCAGCAGGATCGATCTCATAACTCCTCCACCCCACCCCACATCTTTCTGAGGCAGCAGCCCAAGCTGGCAGCACTCAGCATTTGGATTGGCTGTTGGAGGCAGTGAAAACTCACCGGTGTCGCTTGCGGAAGGATGACCTCGGCAGCACTGTAGGCCCCATCCTCGCAAGCCGGTCCAGACTCCTCTAGCCTCACCTAGAGGGGAAATGCGCACGTTACAGGTTAGGGTTCGGAGGGAGACCAACGACCCCCAACGACCTGCCTCACTGACCTGGCCTCTCCGGACTCCTGACCCACACAGACTACGCATGTGCCGCACCCACCCCAGCGGTCCCAGGGGAGCAGTCAGGGCCCTCCTGGCCTGTGGAGCTCCAGCCAGTCCCGAGCCACCGGCACGGCTTCGCGGGCAGAGGAATCCCACCTCAGAAAATCGTTCCAAGATGGCAGCTTTAAACTGGTGACAGCCAGTCCCCACTGGGACTGAAGGCCTGACGGGAATCCTTGGGGCTGGAAGATGCCCAGGACACCCTCAGGTAGGCAGTCCCCGAAGTGGAGCCTCAGAGATGTTACCACGGGGCGGGCTTTCTCCACACCGAGACCATTCGGGCGGCCGAGGTCTTCCCAGACCCCTGGAGTCCTGGGGTGCACCCGCAGTTCAAGGCTAATGGAGTGTGGACTCCACCGATGTGGGCAGCCCAGATCAGGGTGGCCAACCAGGGTCCTGGAGTGATATCGTGCTGGGAAAAGAAGACTGTCGGGAAAACCTGGCCTCAGCCTGATTATACGTATTAATACAACCGTGTGTATCCCCCCTGAGGGGAATCCAAAGCAGGGCAGTGCCGCATGGTTGGGGTCGCCACAAATACGAGGCGCCTGGGAGTGTCACGGTCCTATAGGTCCCCAGAAGCCCAAGGCTGGGACAGAGTGCAGAATTTGAATGCGTGGGGAATGAAAGTCAGGGGACCTGGGAACCGGAAAAAGGCAAGCTATGGTGAGAGGCAGGAGCAGGGGCGCAAGTCATGGGGGCTGTGTGTGTCTCCATCTGCCTGATTCTATGCCCTAAGCCACACAAAATACACACATTGCCCCCCAAATGCAGAGCTACAGCAAGTGGCCTGTCTTCCCAGAGCGGAGCAGGCCCTCTGGCAGAGGAGTCCTCCGTTACAGATACCTGGAAGAACTGACGGAGAAGCCCAGCTACTCATCAGGCAACTGCTCCACATGGAAACTGTTGCCTCTTTAAAGATGGAGCCCGGAGGGGCGCCTGGGTGCCTCAGTCTCGCGTAGGCTTTCGACTTCAGCTCAAGATCTCACCGCTCCTGAGTTCCAGCTCCCTCCCAGTCGAGCTCTGTGCTGACCGCTCAGGGCCTGGAGCCTGCTTCAGACTCTGTCTCCCTTTCTCTCTGCCCCTCCCCTACTTTCTTTCTCTCTCTCTCTCTCTCTCTCTTAAAAATGCATAAATATTAAAATATACTTACGGAACCTAGGAGAAGCTTCAGGGAGATGCCTCTGTCCAGCAGACTATGCACGGGTTTGGAACCGGCCGTAACTCCAAACGCCTACAAAAAAAAAAAAAAAAAAGCTTCCCCGGCCCTGCGGACGGGGTGCATACTGCGCACGCGCTAGCGAAGCCCAGCGCAAGGTCATGAGAAACCTGGAACTCCGCAGTTGTGTATACAGGCCAGGTCACAGGAGAGGGCTATTGAGGTACTAAAAACCCGTTAACAAGCCTTCTTTTACACAGACGCGCATAATCAACCTGAAGGTAATGATGGAGGCAACCCCGATGCCGGGAAGCCGGCTGACTGGCCGAGGGGCCTCCTCTAATAAGGGACCCCTGGGGGCCTTGATGGCTGGGGGAGACAGGGACCCCAAGTGGCAACTGGGCCAAAACCGGCCTCAAAAAGAAAGGGTTGCCTTTTGAGAACCGCCGCCCCAGGAAGAGCTTAGCTGGGGAATCTCTCTGCCCGGCGTGTCAGGCCTGGGGCTTGGGCCCCGCCCGAGGCCCCTCCGGCCCGGAGGGCCCCAAGTGTCCGAGGCGGCCCGACGTGCTGCGTACTGGGCATGCGCGAGCCTGCACCTGCCGGCGCGGGGCAGAGCCAGGGGCTGCGGAGGCCGAGGCTAGGGAGAGGGTGGGTGGCGCACGCATCTGCCTTTTCCCAAGCCCTCACCGACGCCAGGGCGCCTCCGTACTCCTGCGGGCGGAGCTGGCGGAGTGTGGATGGCCGGGGCGGTCGCGCTGCGGGGGCTCCTACGACAAGGGACACCTGGGACCCCATCAGGCCGTCGGTGGAAGTGGGGACTGAGTGGGGGCAGTTTCACGGGGCCGCCACAGACAGATGTGGGGGCGCGTGCTCCCTCCTCCCTGAGCCCAAGCGGGTGGCTCGGGAACCAGCGAGCTGCACGGGCTCCCGGGGCTCCCCCTGCACCCGAGGGGGGCTGACGCGATGCACGCGGGGCCCTGTGACTAGGGTCTGGGTAGAGGCCCACGTGGAGCAGGACAGGTGGCGAGGGGGGATGGGGACGACCGGGGTGGGGGGAATGAGGGGGAGGGCGGCTGGTGGGGGTATCTGGGAGCCGCCTAATTCCAAGCCCTGAACCACACAAATGCTCGTATTCCTTCATTTTATGCCCCTGAGGTAATATGCACCCTGGCGCAGGTTGAAATGGGAATTAGGTAGATGCCTTGTACCCCCCACAGCCTGCTGCTTCTCCTGTGACCAGGCCTTTCCAGGTCCCTGGTTTTCCCGTGCTGGGCAGCTTGTGCATGAACAGGATACACCCCTCAGCCTAGCCAGAGGGCGGGGTCTCCCCCCTACCATCTGCCAGGGGCTAGGGTTGGTCCAGAACCTTTTGGGTATCCTCTGGGAAGGATGGAGCCCATCTCCAAAAAGTCTTTCTGAAGTGGCCGCTTTAAACAGGTGACAGTCCATACCCATTTGCACTGACGGCCTGTTGGGGTCCCAGGCTTTCCCACGTGTCTCTTGCTGGAGGAGCTCCCGCAGCCCAGCAGACCCCATCCTGGCAAGGCGGTCCACGCTTTTCCAGATTGACCATCAGGGGGAATACGCACATCTGTGTGAGTGAGGACTTGGGATCAGGCAGATGCCAGGTGATTCCGGGACCCCCCCCCCCCCCCCCCCCCCGCCCTGGGGGCTTCCCAGGAATCAGGGCCACAGCCGGTCTCTTAGTGAACAATTCCAGGGCAGCCTGTCCGGCCCCATCCTGGCAAGGTGGTTCAGACTTCTACAGATTTACCTTCAGGGGAATACGTGCATTTGTGTAGGGCAGGGCTTGGAATCAGGCCTTGTGCCCCTGATGCCCACTCCTTCTCTGGGGCCTCTCCAGACGCTTGTCCGACCCCAGGTCCCTGGCCACCCTGACTTGCGTTTCTGCATATGCCCCTCATCAGCCTCCCAGGGCAGCGAGGGCTCTTCCAGGGCTGCAGAAGTGCAGGAAGGTCTTGAACCACCTTGATAGGCTCCTGGGCAGAGGAACCCTGTGCCCTACAGTGTGTCTTGGGCAGCAAGTTTAAACTGGTTCCAGCTGGCCCACATTGAGCCCCGCTGTCTCTGAGGTGCCCGGTTTCTCCAGCAGTCAAGGCTGGCTTGTGTGTTTTATTGGAGTATACCCAGGCTAGTCAGCTGGGCAGGACGCTGGCGAGGTGGAGTGCTTTCCTCCCATTCTGTGCGCGTTTTGCTTGGAACTGGGCAGTTGCCAGGTACCCCGAATAGCCTGTTCCAGTGACCTAGACTTTCCCTACAGATGCCCTGTTCCTGGTCCTTGGCTTTCTTGACCTGCACATGCACCGTCTGTACCTGGCCAGCCTGACTTGGGCACCAGGGGGGCATTCCAAGCCCGTGGAGCTGGGGGAGGATCCCATCCACTTGAATGGCTTCTGGGTAGAAAGAGCCCACATCAGAAAATCTTTCTGAGGTGGCAAATTTATATAGGTGATGGTGAAACCACGTTTGGATTGGCTGCCTGATGGGGCCCCAGGGTCCTCCAGCAACCAAGGCTCCCAGGGGTCTCCTTTTAGAGGCTATCCCCACCATCCCGGGCAATCCAGTTCCCTCTAGCTGTGCCTTCTTGAAGAATAGGTCATTCATGTAACTTAGGGCTTGGAATTAGGCAGATGCCCTGTCCGCTCAATAGTCCCCTCTAGTTACCAGGCTTCTCCCAACACTTACCCCGTCCCGGTCCCTGGTTAAAGTGACCAGAGCAAGAAGGGATTACGCAGTATACAGCCATCGGCAGGCCTTGGGCAGTTGGGGCCTTTGGAGAGTGGGCCTGTCCCCAACCACATGTATAGCCTTTTGTGTGAAGGGCGTCCATCCCTGAAAATCTCCGAGGTGGTGGCTTTAAACTGTGGACGGTCAGTCCCCATTTGGACGAGCTGCCTGACGGGGTCTCCGGCTTCTCCAGCCATCAAGGCTGTCTCTTGATGTGTCTCTTACTGGAGGATATTCCAGCCAGTCAGCTGGGCCCCAACCTGGCAAGCAGTCTCGTTTCCTCCAGCTCTGCTTTCAAAAGGAATACATGCATTTGTGTAGATTTGAGCTCGGAGTTGGGCAGATGCCTTTGTAGGGGCCAAGGGCAGATGCTCTCTCTCATCGGAGGACACGTAGGCCAGTCTCTTGGGCCTGATGCTAGCAAGGAAGTGCAGTTTCCTCCAACTTTGCCTTCGAGGGGAGTATACACCTTAGTGTAGGTAAGGCCTGAGATGAAGCCGATGTCTTGTACCCCCAACAACTCATTCCAGTGAACCAGCCTCTCCCGACCCTTGTCCGATTCCACTCCTCTGGGCTGCCTGACCTGCATGACCAGTACCTCTGAAGCCCTACGTGGCTGTGGAGCTGGGGCTGGTCCCGAACAGCCTCTTGAGTGAACGGCGCCCGTGATGAAATTGTGTCTGACGTGGTAGCCTTGAACTGGCGTCAGTACATCCGCATTGAGACTGGCTGCCTTACAGGGTCTTTTTCTTCTACGTGAATTGGTGCTCCCAGATGTGTCTTAGAGGGTACCCCGACCGTCATGTGAGGCCCCAGCCTGACAAGGCACTGCGGATTTTTCCAGTTCTGATCTCAGAGGAAATTTGAGGGTAGAGCCTGGGGACGGGCATGTGCCTTGAAGCTCCAACGGCCAGCTCCCATGACCTTGCCTCCCCAGACGCTTGCTGTGTTCCAGGTGCCTGGCTGTTCTGATCTGCTTGGCGGGTGCATCCACAGCTGGGGTCCTCCAGGCCCGTGGGGCTCGGGTAGGGCCTGAACCACCTGCACAGCCCGTGGAGGGGTCTAGGAAAGTCAGGGACCCACATTGTGCTCTCACATTCATGTCCTTCTCTCTCCCTGCATCCTGCTTCCTCACAGCCCACTCTTAGAACCTTCCAGAATGCCAGGCACAGCCATAGGAGATTCTTCCATCAGTCAGGAGTTGTTGCTGAAAGGGAGGCTGTTTCTACACAGGTCCCCACCCTGCGAACATCTCCTCTGCATCAGACTTTCTCACTTCCAGCTGTGCTGGTCAAGGCCAGGAGACATCACGTCAAGTGGACAGTGTTAACTATACAGGTGAGTGGGTTCTGGACACAGCTCAGCTCCAACAGTTAAGACAGTTGTCATCGTCAGAGAAAGACCACACCCTCAGCACAATGGTATGGGAGGTGTCCCCTGTCATTAGTGCCCCTCCCACTTGTCTTTCTGCATCTTGTTTCTTTCCTTGGGGCTGCCTTTTCCTCCTCTCTAACTGGCCTTCAGATCCCTAGGTCAGTGCAGGCTCTCCTGTCGTCCTTCACTATTAAAAGTGATTTGAGGGGCAGCTGGGTGGCTCAGTCGGTTGAGCCTCCCCCAGCCATTCATTGAGGTGGCCTTTGTCCCCACACTGTCCCCCAGGCTGCTGTCACTTGGAGACCATCCAGCTACACACACCGTCCTGTGCACAGCGGCAGCTGTTTAGGGGAAAGAGCCTCCCGAACAACTGAAGGTAGGTCATATGGTGGTGCACGCCTGGAACCCTCTATGTGGAGGTACACAGAAAGCAGGCATTTGGCCCATCAGGCTTTATGCCCAGGCCTCGAGTCCCCAGGCATTTCTTCTGGGTTGGGATAATATCTCTGGAGATACAGAATGGGCAGCTGCTGAAAGCGTCCGTCACCCAAACGTGTAGCTTGTCTGCCCGCACTTGCCGGAAGAGGATCCACCGTGAACTTCTACAGTCATGGCCTGGAGTCCCCGTCTCAGCTTTACCATGAGAACACAGTCCTCAGGGAAGAAAACCAGGCCCTTCAGGTTCAGCCGAGTCACGTTTCCAGAGCTAGGTGGTAAAAGCCACAAATTGTGCTCGTTCCCCACTTCCTTTCCTCCCTGCCCACACCAGTCCCTAACGGGAGAAGCAAAGAGGAGAAGGCAGAGGTGACAGAGCTAAACAGACCCAACCCAAAGTGCCCTGGCTATTCTCAGCCTAGAAAGGGCTGCTTCCTGAGAGGTCCCAACCATGGGCTCCAGGGACACAGCTCTAAGAAACCTACCACCTCGGTGCGACCCACAAACATTCAGATAGCCAGAATCGTAAGTTGTCAGATTGGATACTGGTTAGGTGTCTGTTCTGCCTCTCCACACTTTACCGTAGCTCTGTGTGTCCCTCCCGGTAACAATCTGTCATCCCTGTATCCCCTCCCCCCTCCCCCCACCCAAGTCCCCAGGGCTCCTCTCTGGTCACTAATCCTCAGAACTCTGGGTCTAATTCAACGGGCACCCGCGGATGGGTGTGTGGCCTGGGGGCAGCTGACGTTAGAGTTAACGGACTCGATCAAGTCAATATATTAGCAATAAAAAATTATTTTTACTTACACATATTTATGGAATAGCCATAAAAGGCTAAGAATAGTTTGCAAAAGGGTTAATCCCAGAATGAAAGAAGGCTTGTGGGATAGGGAAAAGACAGCAAGTGATGCTTCTAAATTAGCCACCTCAGAGCAGGAGGATGTGCAGAAAGGTCACTGCTTGGGGAAGAAACCAAAGTTCGGTGCCCCGAGTTAACAGATCAGACAGAAGGCACCACGACTAAGCCACCGTTGCGTGCCTGGACAGCCTCGGCAGACCTCCTGGGGGGGAGATCGTAAGGTTTCCATGAGGACATTCTGCCAGGCCTGGAGACTCCCCCGGGAGTGACACCCCTGCAGCCTGATTCTCAGAGTCCCTGTCAGTGACCTTTGAGAAACCATGAAGAGCAGAGAGACGCCGCAAGCCCGGAAAAGAACAGCTGTCCCCATTTTCAGAATGATGGTAATGGTATCGTCTCAGAGCCACGGACAAGAAGTCTTGGTGTTGATCTTTGGCAAAGTTCAAGAGTGAAACGTTGCACAGAGAGTGTGTGAAAACCTAGACAAGAGCGAATGTTAAAAACCAGAGTGTTTTCCCTAAACGTCAAGGAGGCCTTATGAAAGAAGACCAAAGACGTTGCAAAGGTGGAGGCTCCCCACTCCCCAGGGTGCGTGGCTGTATGAGCGGATGCTCTGCTTCCCTGGGCGGCTGTAGCGTGAACTGGTCTTCCTGTGGCCTTGGTTCCCTGTGTGTCCCTATGGATGTGTCTGGGCTCCTCTTCCTGCCACCTTTGGCCCCACACTATAAACACCCCTGTGTTCTGCTCACCAGAGTGCTCCCAGGAGACAGAAGTCCGCAGCCCGAGGGAGACTCTGCTGTCCTCTCCACTGCCATCCCAGCGCCGGGAGCTAGGGGTGGGGCTGGGAGCATGGGAAGGGGGAATGGCAGCAGCTTTTGGAAGACTTGAAGGAGAAGCAGCAGGAGATCTTGAATTTCCAGGAGGAGCAGCTATATCCCTCTGGGAGATAGACTCCAGGTAAGAGGGAGCCCCATTGATAAGGGGGGCAGCCCCATTTTCAGATTTCGCAGAAGGGATATTGGCAAGACAGTTGCTGACCCCTTTTTGAAACCTGTTGGCCCTCTGCTATTTCCCAGAAGGAAGGACTTCTCTGGGAATGCTCTTTTTCCTCCAAAGATAGAGCAAAAAAACCTCTTATGGAAGGCTTTGGCCTATCACGTACTGGAGAAAGGATGTACTCATGCTTCCAGTCAGCTTAAGGATATTAGCCTCACCAAAAAGTAGGGGGCATCTGCACCAGCCACGCTGCTCGTCCCCAGCACAAATCCTACAACGTCTTGTCACATGGAGAGCTCTGTAGGAGCAGTAACACTACGGGGCTGCGGTGTCTGTTTCTAGCTAATGTAGCTAATGGCACGACTTCAAGCCAAGTTACGGTCACCTCCCTGAGCCTCTGTTTCCACGTCGTTGGAATAAAAGTGCTGGTCTCTCTGATCCCTAGGTTGACATCTAGGGCTAACAGTCTCTAATGCAAAGACCGGCTGACAGCGGGTTGCCCTGGGGTGGCCGAGGGGCCCTGGCACTCGGCGGGCCCTTGCTGATCTCCTGACAGCTGCAGCATAAGCTGGCCCTCCTGCGGCAACAGCGTGAAGAGAAACGGTAGCTCTTCCAGTCTTTCTGGTCAGAGTTACGGCTCGACTGGGCTCTTTCTAGACATTCCAGAAGGGGCTGAAAGGTATGTGTTCTCCTCATCCCCCCACCCCTGAGCTTCCTGCCCTTAAGGTTGCAGTGAGGTCTTTGCCTTGGGAGTTGTGGAGGTCTGGAAAGCTACCGAGTTCTGTCTCAGAGAAGAGCCCAGCTAGACCTGGGGTTCCCAGGACGAAGAGAGGGAAGCTCTCCTACACAAAGTCCAGAGGTTGGTGACATGAGCAAGATCCAGCCCAGGCGTCCTCAAAAATAGACCACAAGAGTTTAGCTCCACCCACCTAGATGGCCAGAGAAAAGTCCAAGCCCAGACTATACAGTGGTTTTTTTAAATGCAAGGAACAGTCCTGATCATCGTGTGCAGAGCTCTCAGACATTGTGAATAATACATACTGACCTCCCATGCAGCCAGTAGAGTGGATAATGTGCTCCTACCCTGACCCATTCCCAGTGAGAAAATTAAACAATCCAAAAAAGCACATTTGCAGAAATACCACAAATAGGACTTGGATTTCAAGCCTGAAATTAAATTTTAAATTCTTTTATTGAGGACTTTTGCTACCTGCTGAAATAATCTAGTCTTTGAGAATCTTCTACAGATGAGACAGGGTATTCTACACAAGAAAGTTAATAAATCCAAGCAGGCTGGAACAGAGAGCTGATGCCAACATGATGAAATTTAGCAAAGATTGCAAAAATTCCTGAGCTTGATTAAAAATATCAGTAGGAGAAATACTGGATGGGAGGCCTGGCTGTGTAGCCGTTTATGGGCTTGGGGATGGGGGAGTTAGGTAGAAACACATCTACACAAGCAGCCTGCAGGCCAAGGTTGCTGGAGAAGCCAACTCACCCTGATCCAGAAGTAGTTTACACATAGTCTCCATATGGTGAGATCATGTTGGAGATACCGTTAGATTGTGGGGCACTATCTTATAAAAGGGACATTGACAAAGTAGACACTGTAATAAAGACACGGCCTATGTTGCTGAGGGGCCTGACATCTCAAAATGGTTGAAGGAACTAAAAAAAAAAATAGGCTTGGAAAAGACCACGAGGAGATGAGAATTGTATTTGAAGAACTGTCAGGTAAAGGAGAGCTGATGTGTTTTGTGTCCCTTCAGAGGGCTGAACAAGGGTCAAAGAGTGAAGGACAATGGGATGTGAACATACATACTCAATGCTTTCCTTAACACTAGAGCTTTCTAGTGTGTAATGGCTGGTTTGTGAAGGAGCAAGCTTCTCATCCAAGCCTTCTTGAAATAGAAAGGGATGATTTGTCAAGGATCCTATAGAAGCAGCTCTTGCTGTGGGCGAGATGTTGATTCTGTGAGCCTTTCAATTCTCAGTTTTCTTGGTTACATGTTTTAAAATTCCTTAAGCAGTATAGTTGAAGAATTTTCAGTATTCAGCCAAATTTGAATTTTCATAAAACCTGATTGAATTTCCTAATTTGCTGATGAGAAGGTGAACCAGAACTTGAAGAAATGTAGAGGGTGCAGCAAGCTGAGGGAATAGCTTATATACAAAGTCATGGGGGCACCGGGTCAGTGGGGAATGCTGGGGACAACCAGCTTGGAGGGGAGCTTTGTGTCAGGGGTGTGAGAAGTCAGCTCAGTTGAAAGGAGAAGCCCTACAACGTGGGATGAAAGTTTGCATTCCACAAAGTGGACAATGGAAAATGAGTATTTTTTTTGCCCGAGCAGAATAGGTGTTTGATGGGAACAGAACTCTCAAATAGTGAGAATGGTGGGTCATCTGGAGTCCAGAGACAGGGGACTCAAAACCCTCATGGGAATCATATTCTTGGTTTTGAAAGCTTGTTTAATCCTACCTTGCCCAGCTCCCCTGATTATACCGTCTGAGATCTCCAGCCTCACTGAGACAATGGTTGAAAGAAAAACGGCCACGCATGTGATGACGTTATGGAAATATAAACCTCTAAACCAAGATGATGCCCTTTGACCCAAAATAGGGGGGTCCGAACATCAAAGGGGGCAATGTGGTAGAGTCCCCTCCCTAAGGAATGTGGTGAGAAAAGACCTCGAGATAAAGGAAGGCAACCGGCTGTGTGCCTATGTGACATTCCTCATGACCCTGTGACAGGAGACCGCTCAATCAGACTGTATGTCTGTACGAAAGTCTATACGTTACCCATACATGGGAGACAAAGAAGTAGGAAATGCATAAAAGGATACACCACACAGCTCATTTTTGGGGCACAAACTCTCTGAGCCCGTGCCCGCAGGAATAAAGTTGCTTCCTGGAAAGAAAAGCCTCAGTGCCACGACTCTGCGAGAATCCTGCTACATTCTCTGATGCAATGTGGGCCAGGAGCGAATGGTCAAGAAAGAATTCTTGAAACATTTTTGGTGTAAAAAAAAAGGTGGTTTTATTATAGCACAGCGACAGGACTCTTGGGCAGGAAGAGCTGCCCCGGGATTGTCAGGAGTGATCAGTTATACACTGTTGAGTTGGGGCGATGTGTAGAGACAAAGGAAGTTTCCAAAAGGATTTTCATATGTTAAGGAGACTTCCGGGATCCTGGAGGCCTGGCTATTATCAAGCTAAGGCTGTTTTTTCCCTCTAGCAAGGCATTAACATCAAGACAGTTAAGAGTTCCTGGAGGAACGTCATGATCTGCCTGTTTCAAGTATTCGTCGATGGGCTGCAAGTTACAAGGAAATTTAATTCTGTCCACATTTCCTTTTGCCTTTGTTCTCCACATCATTTCCCCCTGAACAGTTTTGACCCTTAAGTCTGTAAGGTTGCTGAGAGTGGAAGGTCTTACCTTCTGTAACTTCTTCCTGCTGAATGGGGAACAGAGATAGGACCTATGGGTCAACATTGGTCAGTTGGGGAAGATGTATCCGCTGAATCCAAGGTAGAAACATAAATGAATTTCCTTGAGTAGAAAGGGTCATCTGAAGGCTGGAAGTTATGGCATGAAGGATTCTTGGCAACAGGCAGGAAGACGCTGGAAAAGACGACAAAATGAGGTTAATATTATTATGAGAATAAAGCCCAATAAAAAAGACTTTTGATAGTTGACCACAATTTTCCTCCAGTTCTTCATTGTTGTTTGGAGAGAGGTTTGAGGCCTTCCACGGGTTTACAGGAATAAGAAGGTGTGTTAGCTGGTACTGTGGATTCCCGTGAGGAAGGCAAGAGGTTTAATTTCTTGATCGGAGTCCATGAGGAATGTCCTTCTAATTTTATGGCTGTGGGAGTACATCATGTGACCTGGTACAGGCCCTTCCCTTTTGTAGTTAAATTCCTTGCCTTCCAGTTGGAAGGATTAGCCTTCCAATCCTTTAAATAAACCATGTCCACTGGGTTTATACGTGGTGGGTTGCTAGTAACTGTCAGATCAGTAGTAGGGAGGATACGGTGTGTGTATTTAGAGATTTAGAAATATTCACTCCACCTTATGGGCAGACTTATTTGCTGGGAGCGCTTTGGCCTCAATAATCTGAATTAGACTGACTATTGTACACCCGGCTCTTCTTATCTCCTTTTCCATGAAACTACTGCCATCAGTAAACCAACTGTCAGCTGCATTATCAATAGGAGAATCTTTTATGTCTGAGCTGCTGGAATAAACAAGATCAATAGCCCCTGTTCTGTAGGACATCCTGAGGTTCCTGCACCTGCCGGGAAGTGACAGTCTTTACTCGCCTGGTAAGGCTGCCGGGGACCCTGTAAGCAAGGTTACAGGTCAACATTTCCAAGGGACTCTATTGGCTGCATGCTTTGTAAAGTCAATCTTAGCTCTCAAAAGCTGTCTGCTCATACCTGAGTCTATGCAGGTCTCTCAAGTATGACGTTCCAGGGGCATCTGGGCGGCTCAGTCAGTTAAGCGTCAGACTCTTGGTTTCAGCTCAGGTCATGATCTCATGGTTCATGGGTTCGAGCCCCACACCAGGCTCCATGCTGACAGTGCAGAGCCTGCTTGGGCTTCTCTCTCTCTCCCTCTCTCTCTGCCCCTCCCCCGCTTGTGCTCACTCACTCTCTAAACAAACAAACAAACAAACAAACAAAAAACAAACTTAAAAAAATGACATTACAGTCAAAAGCCTTGATAAAATAGCCAATGTTTTTGATGGTGTCCTATTACAAGGAGAACAGATTTTTATTAAACTTATGCAAATACTGTAATTGCCATGGAAGAAAGAATATTCACTGAGGGGTTTTGGATTCTGGAGGGTTCAAGTAGAGAGAAAAGTTAAATGCTTTGATTTGTTCACAAGGGAATATTTTGTCATATTTCTGTAAGTCATAGATTATCTTAAGAGAAAGTTTCCTTAATCTGGAAGAGCAAACATGAGAGAACCAGAAATGTTTCAAACAGGCGTCACAAAAATTATAATCCTCTTCCTCAATTCATTTAGTCCCATGTTAATAATTCTTGTTCAGTTTGAATGCAGCCTTTTAGTCCTGGAAATTCTTACCCAGTTCAGTTTTGGAATTTTAAAGATGACAAAACCCTGCATTTGTCAAAAGCCCTTTTTATGAATCTCCTTGAAGATGAAATATGTTTTGCAAGAGGATAAGTACCATAACTTTAGTACCAATAGACTCAAAAATGGACACAGAGATCTGAGGAGAGTTCATTATAATATAGCTGACAAAGAAATCTGGTTATTTCTGTGACACATAACACTTGAGTAATCAGAATATCAAGTAATGGCCTTATACCAAAACGTGTTAAAACTTTAGGAATTCATATAATCTCTAGACTAGTTATAGTTTACCCAAACAACATAACCCAAGGCTTATTATTTAACAGTGTTAAGTTTAACATTCCAAATAAAGCCTAGTTAAAAAGACTTTATGTACAGTTTAAATCCTGGGAAATTTGTTAAAAACCTCAGAACGTTATAAATCACATGCCTAAAGAGGATTACAGATTATTAGAAAACTTAATCCTTAATTATTTATTTAACCAAGGTGGCAAGAGATTCCAAAGGCAAATATGTAGGGTTATATAGTTGTTAGCAAAACTTAGCTCCTTTAACATTGAATTTTGTTCTGTTTTTAAATTAGTGTTTTTATTTTCCTTTGGTAAGTCAGTAGTAGATGACTGGATCGTTTAGTATTTCTATTTTAATATAAACCTTATGGTTTTCCACCGTGGCTGTATGGATTTCCATTTCCATCAACTGGTTCTCTACACCTTTGTCAACACTCGTTATTTCTTGTGTCTTTGATATTAGCCATTATGTGTGAGATAATATGTCATTGTGGTTTTAGTTTGCATTTCCTTGATGATTAGTGATGTTGAGCATTTTTGTCGTGGCTGCTGGTTAGAGTAGTATCGGCTGCAACGTTTCTTTTAGGTCTTTGATTATACCATGCCACTCTCTTCTGGCCTACAAAGTTTCTGCTCAAAAATCAGTTGATAGCCTTATGTAGCTGTCTTTGTATGTAAGTACTTTTTCCTCCCTTTGCTGCTTTTAAAATTCCCTCTATAGCTTTAATTTCTGCTAGTTAAATTATGTGTTTTGGTGTGGATCTTCTTGGGTTCGTCTTGTTTGAGGCTCTCTGTATTCCTGGAACTGGACGTCTGTTTCCTTACTCAGATTGGGGAAGTTTTCAGCTATCTCTTCAAATAACTTTTCTATTATCTTTTCTCTGTGTTCTCCATGTGGCATGCACATGTTATTATGCTTAATGCTCTGATTTAATTTTCTCAATTTACATCCAAGTTAGTTAGCAGATAGCGCAACAATGATCTCAGGAGTAGAGTCCTTAGTGCCCCTTACTCATTTAGCCCATCTCCCCTCCCAGCACCCCTCCAGTAACCCTCTGTTTGTTTTCCATATTTAAGAGTCTCTTCTGTTTTGTCCCCCTCCCTGTTTTATATTATTTTTGTTTCCCTTCCCTTGTGTTCATCTGTTCTGTGTCTTAAAGTCCTCATATGAATGAAGTCATATGATATTTGTCTTTCTCTGACTGATGAATTTCACTTAGCATAATACCCTCCATTTCCATCCACGTAGTTGCAAATGGCAAGATTTCATTCTTTTTGATTGCCGAGTGATACTCCATTGTGTATACATACATACATACATATATATATATATATATATATATGTATGTATGTATATATACATATATATATACACACACATTCTAAGCAGGAGCTTCTTTATCCATTTATCTATTGATGGACATTTGGGCTCTTTCCATACTTTGGCTATTGTTGATAGTGCTGCTATAAACATATTCAAAAACCTGATCAAGACAAAACATAAGTTTTGGTTTTCTGGGCAGACAAAAGAAAAAAAGCCTTTGTTTACATTTTCTTACTAGCAGCAGACCAACAATCCAAGAAAACTTTGTCTTTAACAGAGAAAAACAGAATTCCAGTCTTATAACAGTACACTTTAAAAACCCATTCATTTTAACCTTAGTCCTGACTTCACATAAAATTCCTTTCCAAAGATTTCCCTTCACAGACCCCTGTAGCCTTTTCTTTTTCTTTTAATGTTTTATTTATTTTTGAGAGAGAGAGAAACAGAGTGTGAGTGGGAGAGGGGCAGAGAGAGAAGGAGACACAGAATCCGAAGCAGGGTCCAGACTCTGAGCTGTCGGCACGGATCCCAATGTGGGGCTTGGACCCACAAACCGGGAGATCACGACCTGTGCCGAAATTGGACACCTAACCGACTGAGCCACCCAGGTGCCCCACTCTGTAACTTGTTCGTTCAGATTTTGTCGTAAGCCTTTTTCTTTTTTTCATCATTCTTAATTTCATTTAGCAGAATTTTAACTCCTAGGAGCCTTGAAGGAAAACTAAGTAGCAACCAATTGTAAACTGGCGGTTACACCAGTAACCTGATCTGAAATTTATGAAGACGTTTCACAATTTTAAAGACTTGCTTCTCTATAGTACAATCTTTGATTTCTAATCTCTGTCCTCCCACCTCACTATGCTCTGTATCAGTGTTGCTGGCCTTCCCAGATCCCTATCCTGGCGTCCCATGACCTGATTTGTGGGGCACTAAGCTGAGTGGACAATGTTCCTGTGTCCGAGGCAATCCTGGTTGTGGGAAAGCAGGGGGTGGTGGCCTGGTTTATTCCCAGCGGCTGTCCTCCACCTCTCCTGCCCGCCGCGTCTGCCCTTCATATAGAAATGTCTCGCCCGCTCTCTCCCTCTCTTCTCAATGCCCCCCATCCATCTCATTGCCCCGTTTCAATATGAATGTTAATACTGACCCGACCCCCAGTCCCTCCACACGTTCCTTTCTACTTCCTTTCTTTCTTTCCTTGTGCTGTGCCATTTAATTCGCCACCTCCATGGCCATATCCTCAATTGCATTCTAAGTAGGAGCTGTTTCTGCTCAGGGTTATCTAAAGAAGGGCCACCTTGATCTTTCCTCTCAGAACCACAGACAAGCCTGTGAAGCATCGTCATCCTCGTGAGCATCTGTTGAGTGTGGACCTACACACGCGCTGTCCTGAGCCACTTTGGTAGCTTGTTATCTGTTACAGACACTCTGGCACGTGGTCATCCGGGGGCAGAATAAAATCACTCAATCCAATGGCTAGAAATTGTGGATTCGCGTGCAGATGGGCGGCCTGCGCTGAAGGGATAGGAAACCAAGCAGCCGCGGGATGGTTTTTGTGCGGACTGAGCAGGGGCGGCAGGCAGGCAGGGAGGCCTGTCAGCCTCACAGTTGAGAAGAGGCCTCAGCTGCTGTGCTGTCTGAGCCACCAGAGACACACAGACGGGGAAACAACCCCACCCCGGGAGTTCCCCCAACAGGAGGGCAAGACGCGCATTTGAGCAAATGAGTACAAGGAGCTCCGGGCGCAGTGCTAGAAGCCATCCTCTGGCGGTGAATGGGCAGATGCGCAAGCAACATTGTCTCGGGCCAGGAAAGTCACAGGTTCATGGCTGTGTAGGTTCTCCGGGTGGAGGAGAACATTTTACGTAATGGCAGCCGTATCTCAGTCCCCGGAGACAGAGACGGTTCATTCGGGCCAGGTGAAGCAGAAGGTGGGATTAGGGTAGGGCAGGAGTGCCAGTTCCAGAAGCAGTGTCCTTTGATTCCGAAGCATGGGGCAGGCCTAGAAGCTCAAGGAGTGTGGGGGAAGCCGGAGTCCAGGGGAGTCTTGCCAGTGGGAGGTCGCTGCTGAGGTGGAGAGGTTAGAAAAGGCTTTCGCAGCGTTCAGCAGGCCCACGCCTGTGCCTCACTCATGAAGGAAGCCTGAGCCCGGTGCTCAGAAAACACCGATCTCTAAGCCCGGTGATGTCCACGGCCGCTCCCCTCCCCCCCGGGTGCCGGGCAGCCCAGGGGGCTGTGAACCTGGGAGCAAGACGAGGGCCCCGCACCCCGAGGGGAGGAGTCGACCTCCCTCTGGGCCGGTTCCCACGGCAGCCTCGATGAGCCCACAGCCCCGCGCTGCCCGGCCATGTGGTGAGAGACAGTGTCCTTTCCTGCTTCCGTCCCCTCTGTCCCAAGAGTCCTACGGATCAGGAGCCGGATGGTGAGTTGGGGCAGACGAGACCTCAGATGCGTGTCTCCAGTGGGAGGTTTGTCATCCACGGTGGCCGCTTTTACTGCAACTCTGACGACGTACCCTTCCCTCCTACCCCTGGCCCCCGGGGAGAAGAAATGAAAGAGGGAAAGGACAGAAATAAAGAAGGCAGAGAAGGAAGATGCATAAACCCGTTTCTTTCACTCTCTGAAGGCTGGCAGAGCTGAAGTTCAGGGACATGTGAAAGTGCAAATGCCTCCTTTCCCACCCCCACCCCCACATCTGCATCGTCAAGCACGACCACAGGACGTCGCGAGAGACGACAGCCACTTGTAGCCACCCGCTGCATGGCGTCCCCGGGTCAGGCCTGGGGACAGCCAGCCCCCCAGGTGCCCTCAGCCCCCAGGCCTGCTCTCTGTTTGGCGGAGCCCTGGATGTGAAGGTTTTCCAGTCCCTCCCGGGGATTCTAGGGTCAGATTAATCTTGTCGACCCTTGGGGACTCAACTATGCTAATTCCAAGAGAGGGTATGTTTTGCCACCTTGACCTTGACATCAATATTTACAAAACCGTTGACCGTCCCAGGCCAGCTCTGTGTGCGCAGCGTAATATTCCTAGCCAGCAAGTCTTACTCGGGATTCCCCGGGCGAATGAACTGATGTCAACACTGTTGGCTCCCGTTCACTGCTGGGGGTTCCAGTACTGCCCGGGGTCAGGCTCTCTTCAGCAACAGGCATGGAGGCCCGTGCACATCTGCATGGGGGCTTCCAGGTTCCCAATGGTCCCATCTAACGGCCTCATCCTAATCTGGCCTCATCTGGAGGGTGTTAGAGACTTTCATGGGTGGGGGATTCCAGTCCAGGAGTAGTTAGGAAGATTGTAGAATCCTTAAATTTGGATTTTAAGAGACACAGAGCACTTCTGACCATTGACAGAGAGCTTGTTCCTCTTCCCCGAGGACAGTCCAAGAAAAGGAACTTCTGGAACTGAGAACCAAACTGTCCAGACAGGAGAGACTCTTGCAGAGCATGGCTGAGAGTCTGAAGACTGCCGACCAGGAATGGAAGAGGAAATTGTGCTGTGGATGGATGGTGACCAGAGAGGCCGGGGGGGGGGGGGGGGGAGACTGATGTGAGGTCCCCAAACCTCCTGGCCATGAGTAATTGTGGATGCAGAGGGAGGAGTGTGTGGGGACAGCAGGAGACCTTGAGCTGAGTGACGAGAAAAACACCCTTTAGAACAAACACCCGGGGCTGGTCTGGGCCCAGCTGGTCATTTCTGCCTCGTGGGGCTGTTCCATTGTTTCAGTGACCAGGACACGTGATATTTTGAAGAAGGCAAAGACGAATGTGTAGCTAAGGAAACCACGGCACGAGTCAGAGCTACAGAGCCCACCCCAAACCCATCCCGTCTGTCTTCAGAGTCTGCAGGTGATCCCCGACCTGCTCTGACCTCCTGGCTGAAGATTTCCAGGCCTCTTGTAGGACACGGGTCCTCAGTAAGCATCCTTGTAGCTTCCTTCCCTGTCACCCCTCCCACCCCTGCCATCTTGGTTCCCTATCACATTGTCGCCCTCTTCTCTCCTCACCCACTTATCCCTCCTTTCGGATGGTTTGGGGTCTGGAGAAATGCAATTCAGTTGGTTCGCGATGTCAGAGGACATCTGGGAGTCTGCGTCCGAATTGGCTTCCAGGACAGGGATCCTAGGGCCGGTTGTGTGTTCCCGTTTTTCCCATACCACTTGACGAAAAAGTAAAAGCCAGAGGCAACCTACTAAGTCAATTGCACTGCACGCTGTGGGGCTGGGAACAGCAATCAGATTTTGATACGTCTTTTTCTTTAAGCAACATTGCAAAAGAAACCCACTGGATCTTACTGGCATAAAAGCAAATGTGATAATAAATGAAACCTGAAACTTCCAGGAAGAGCTGTTCTGTAGGTTTATGTAAACACTAACACATTCCCTCTCAAGCACTTTGAAGAGACTCGAGGTGTAGGACGTGGCTTGAAAATCAGAAACTAACCCTTTAACTTGAACTTAAAGCTTTGCCATAAGCAATTGAGCATATTCCCCAGAATGTTCCTTGGTTGTAACCTGAGAGAATGTTGAGCCCGCTGCGTGAAAATGGGTCAAGCCATGATTTTACCCTGCCTTTTTTTTTGGTCTAATTCCTCTTTGTTTGTTTTTTTTTTTTTTTTTTTTGTTTTTTTTTTTGTCTGATGATTCCTTTCTTTCCTGAGACTTTTTAGAAGAGCTCTTACAGGGGAGCCTGGGTGGCTCAGTCGGTTGAGTGTCCGACTTCAGCTCAGGTCATGATCACAGCTCGTGAGTTCGAGCCCCGCCCCGCGTCGGGCTCTGTGCTGACCGCTCGGAGCCTGGAGCCTGCTTCTGCTTCTGTGTCTCCCTCTCTCTCTGCCCCTAACCCACTCGCATTCTGTCTCTGTCTCTCTCAAAAATAAATAAACATTAAAAAAAAGGAAAGAAAGAAAGAAAGAAGAGCTTTTACAAGATGGCCTCCGTAAAGCCTCGTTCCTGCCCCAGCAAAGGTAACCTCACAGCTCCCCTTCCCCGCTAGCTTCCCCCAGTCTGGAGGTTTCCTCTTCACTTCCAAGAGGCCATTGGAAAGCACTTGAGGCCTGGATTCCAATCCCAGGCTTGTCCCTGACTGGCTGTGTGGCTTCGGCTGGTCCCTCATCTCCAAGAGGTGGCACCAGACTCAAGTGAGCTCCCTCGGACTCGGCCCCTCCCTCGCCCCCGAAGTAAATGGGACATGAACTTGACAGGAGGACTTCCTGCAAGATGTCCTCTCCTTCCCACAACAGGCTGTTTCTATGTGTCCGCGTATCACGGGAATCACTTCTTTTCCCGGGAGGTCACCAAAGCCGTCGTTTTCACTCTCAAGTGAATTCTAGCGTAACCTGGCCCCTCAAGAGGGACTGGTAGGTTCTGGCCACCTCTCGCTCTTGAGGGCCTACCTCTCCCTCTTGAGGTGTGGGGCCATCATCACCGAGGTGGGGGAAGCTTTGCCTCTAACCTCGTGGCTCCAGTGGTTGGTTCTTCCACACTGCAGTGTCCCCCCCCTCAACTCATCCACCGACCACGCTTTCACAGCACTCCTGTGTCTGCCACCGTTCTCTTCTCACTTCAGCCTCAGGGAGCCACCGGCATGGGCTGGTAATGGACTCTCAGCTTGTGTCATCTTTGTCACCAAGTGAAACCTCTAAGGGCTCTGCTCTGTACCCCGGTCTTCTGACCCTCCCCTTCTAGGAGCCACCCGAGGTCCTTCAAACAGCAGGCAGGATGGACCTCCCCCACTGCGGAGGAGCTCTGGTCCCACTCCTCCACACCTGCTGGGGGGGCCGAAAGGAGCCGGAGACATGGCCGGGTAGGGCAGGGCGAAAGGCAGAGAGCCTTTCCTGCAGTTAAGAAACACCACCGGCCAAGGTGTGCCTGGCTCCGCACCGAGAGAACACGCATGGTTTGTAGAGGACCTTGTGACACTGCTTTTGAATGCCACAGTGTCCTGGGAACTAGCAACAGCCATGTCTGCCCTCAGCGCCCATCCTCAGAGGGTCAACCCGACAGATGGGGCAGGTGGTCCCGACGCGGGAGCTCCTCGGCAGTTCTAAAGCACACGATGGACAGCGGGGCTCAGCAAGCACTGCTCTCAGGGCCATTCCCACCGAGGCTCGCTCAGCCGGGTCACGGTCAGGCTGGATGTCAGTCTACACTGCAGCACCTGAGTGCTTTGAATCCGCATGGTGAAAGTCGAGGCTCCCCACCCGCCAACTCATGCTTAGCCTAGCACCTCCTATTTCTATTTCTGTATGATCTCCAGACTGTGGTGACCTCACTGTGACTATCCTGTCCCCTCTCATCATCCTAACTCCTCTCTGGGGCACTGTGACCAATGGCCAGAGCAAGTCCATTGAAAGTCTTGCGTAAAAGCAAACCAGTGATGATTTTTACATGCTATGTGAGAGGCCCCCAGTTGTGAGAAAGCCTGGGCTCACCTCACGGCGCTTTAGTACGTGCATATGTGGGTCTAAATGTATGATACATATTCATACGCGTTGCTCTAGCGGTATGTTGAGGGCCAACATAACTGGTGGACAAGGTCCATTAGAGGGAACGAAACGCAGCCTTTGGTAGCTATTAAAGCAAAATGTGTGCAAAGAAATAAACATTTTTGGGGCATCTGGGCGGCTCAGTCGGTTGAGCGTTCAGCTTCGGCTCAGGTCAGGATCTCGCGGCTGGTGAGTTCAAGCCCCGCGTCGGGCTCCGTGCTGACAGCTCAGAGCCTGGAGCCTGTTTCAGATTCTGTGTCTCTCTCTCTGCCCCTCGCCTTCTCACACTCTGTCAATCTCTCTCTTAAAAATAAATAAACATTAAAAATTTTAAAAAGAAATAAACATAAAAAAAGAAATCAACATTTTTTCTTCGCCTCCTTTGTTTCCAAGTTCGGCACCAGTCTCCAGGCTGAGTGTGGAAGAGTAGGGAAGACACCTTGTTGTTGAAAAGCTCACAGTCTAAGGCTTGAAGTCTGAGTCTGAAAGAACAAGCTTTTCCTTCTTTGTCGTTTTGTGAGAATCCTCAATCTGCAAAAGTGAGAGCATGCTTCTTAGATTTGGGGGGACTCAGTAGTGGAGACAGAAGCTACATCCTGGTCTCAGTCCCAAGAGATTGAGTTGTTGTGGTACCCAGAATCTGCATTTCTTACATAAATGCCCCAGAAAGTTGCTATGCAGGTGAGCTGCAGAGCATAGTTTAGGGGCGTCTGGGTGGCCCAGTCGGTTAAATGTCCAACTCTTGGTTTCAGCTCAGGTCATGGTTTGTGGGATGGAGCCCTGTGTCGGGCTCTGTGCTGACAGTGTGGAGCCTGCTTGGGGTTCTCTCTCTCTCTCTCTCTCTCTCTCTGCTCCTCCCCTGCTCATGCACACACACACTCTCTCAAAATACACATTAAAAAAAATAAAAAATTTAGTACTATACATTGAACCAAAACTATAAATGAATTTAACCAAGGCTTTTTAATTGAACAGTGTATAAGTCATTCCATAAACGTTGACATAAAGGTCTTAAAAGATTCCTTGGGGAGAGTCCTTAGGTAATGTCCTTTGTCTTCCAGAAATGGAATAAAGCTCTCACATCACAATTATTTCCTAGAAACGGTGAAAAATGTAAAACAAACAAGAACTACCACCACCCTCACCAGACTCGTGCCCGAGGTGCAGACACACCCCACTTTCACCTCCTCCTTTGCTTTCACACGGGGTGAAGTATTTTCCCGAGGGTCTTTGTCGATTCAGAGATATTTCCTGGCAGAATCAGCAGAACGCATGAGATATCGGCAAACCCACCAAGCATCGCTCTAGACAAAGTAGCAAAATCTGGGGCCCTCTAGGCCTGTGGTTCTTCCCGGTCCCGGCAGTTCCTCCTTCACCCCTGTGTTTCCACGGGGGGGGGGGGGGGGGTGGCGCTGATAATGTGATCAGTAACCAATGGACAAGTCAGAGATGCTTGCGAGAATTTTATACGCATAATGTCTAGGAAAGCGACAACATCCGACATCACATAAATCTCAGATCTGCTCAGGATCCAGTCAACCAATCCACTCTATGAGATGTTGAAAAGCAGCTCTTTGCCTTAAGAAAACTAGTTGCAAAAAAAAAAAAAAGTATCTGAGAGGAAGATTGTCTAATCTTTAGCTTTTGGTAAATTATATTCTTTTCCCTTATGTGACAGAAACAGAGCCCCCCCCTTTTTTTTTAATATTTGTTTATTTTGAGAAAGAGAGAGAGTGAGAGAACCCTCGAGAGTGGGAGAGGGGCAGAGAGAGGGAGAGAGAGAGACAGAATCCCGAGCAGGCTCCAGCTGTCAGCACAGAGCTCAACGTGGGGCTTGAACTCAAGAACCGTGAGAAGACCTGAGTTGAAATCAAGAGTCGATGCTTAACCAACAGGGCCACCCGGGTGCCCTTGACTCTTCCAGTTTTAAGGGCGTGTCTAATCCCATGGGGCCACCTGGACAATCCAGGAGAATCGCCCCACCTCAGTGTCCTTACCATAAGCACATTGGCAAAGTCCCTTTTGCTCTGTGATGGCACATATTCACAGGTTCCAGGGGTTCGTACGGGGACCTCCTAGGAAGGGGTGGTGTTTTTCTGCCCACCACCACACTGTTTGCTGAGGTGCCAACTACTAATATTGGAACTAAAAAATATCTTTTCTGATTTCAACAGTGAAGTTAAGACACTACCTCAAGGCACAATCTGGAACAGCAAAGCAGAACAAAGGTCAATCAGGGGCAGCTGGGTGGCTCAGTCAGTTAAGTGCGTCCGTCTCTTTTTCTTTTTTAATTTTTTTAACGTTTATTTATTTTTGAGAGGCAGATAGATCACGAGCCAGAGGAGGGGCAGAGAGAGAGGGAGACACAGAATCCGAAGCAGGCTCCAGGCTCCGAGCCATCAGCACAGAGCCCGACGCGGGGCTGGAACCCACGAACCGTGAGATCGTGACCTGAGCCGAAGTCGGACGCTCACCCGACTGAGCCACCCAGGCGCCCTGTAGTGTGTCCAACTCTTGATTTCAGCTCAGGTCATGATCTCATGGTTCATGAGACCATGCTGACAGCAAGGAGCCTGCTTGGGATTCTCTCTCTCCCTCTCTGTCTCTGCCCCTCCTCTGCTCGTGCTCTCCTTCTCTCTCAAAATAAGTCAATAAACTTTTTTTTTAAAGGCAAATTAGAACCATAGAAGTGCTCCTTGGATGACCATCAAATTGCCCAAGTACCAGGCTCTGCAGCGTAATCGTTTTGCTTTGTTTTCCAGATGTGGCTTTTTTCCCTCCAAGGGCCGACTTGGCAGAAATCTCATCCTAGGGGAAGTGCACAGTGGTGGCGGAAGGGAAGGCGGTGACAGAGGTGGGGTGCCTGGGACCCCGCTAACCTCCTGCTGGGAAGTCTCAGCTGGGTCTCAACCGGGCAGAAGCGCAGACACGATGGTTTCCTTTGGACCTGCCCTCGCCTGAACGCGGGATGCTTGTGCGCCTCCCCGAGAGGCCACGCGGGGGCGCCCCGGTACTGCCCTGGGAAGTCGCCTCGCAAAGAAGCAAAGTGTGGAAGGATCTTGAGGGGCAGGTGTCAGCCTGGAGCGTCCAGAGGTTCCCGGCTCTAGGCCGCACCTCTGCTGGGTTGGCAGCAGGCGGGCGCGGCCCAGGCCTTGTTCCTCAGAGCTATCTTGCTCTGTCTCCTCTAAACCAGGTTCTGGCCAGAAAGAGATGTGCCCATGCTTCTCCAGAGGATGGGGGAGGACTGGCCTGCCGTGTGTGTGTGTGTGTGTGTGTGTGTGTGTGCGTGTGTGTGTGTGTGTGTGTGGATGTGTGTGTGTTGGGGATGAAGGGGGCCTAGCGTGTGTGTGTATGTGTATATGGCTGGCCTGGGTGTGTGTGTGGAGGGGGACTGGCCTGCCAGGTGTGTGTGTGTGTGTGTGTGTGTGTGTGGATGTGTGTGTGTTGGGGATGAAGGCTGGCCTGGGTGTGTGTGGAGGGGGACTGGCCTGCCAGGTGTGTGTGTGTGTGTGTGTGTGTGTGTGGTTGGGGTGGCTGGCCTGGGTAAGCGGGGGTGGGCGGGCTGGCCCAGTCGTGATCAGGCTGGAGAGGATGAGGAGGCTGGGGGGCAGGAGGAAGAGGACCACGGCTGAACAATAGGTGGGGGCGGGGCAGGAGGCAGGGTGCGGGCTGGAGGAGCGGGGTGACCCTAGATGCCAGGGGTGTGAGTCAGGCAGCACAAGGGTGTAGTTCTCCATAGAATCCCGGGGCTGTGCAACAGAGTTGCTGCTCGAACTTTATTAGCACGAGTGCTGTGGGGGCTGGGAGGCTGGGGGAGGGCCGTGGGGAGGCCAGCGACCGAGTGCGTGCAGCGGAAGCGTGTGAAGCTGTCCTGGGCAGAAGTCAGAGCTCCTACACGTACACCAGGGCACGTTTCTCAGTTTGGGGCTCACCTGCTGGACAGCGCAGCCGGGGCGCAGCGGCCAAGGGCCCCGGGCCCCGGGGGCCCCACACAGGCCAGGCTGGGCCACTGACAGCCTGCAGCATCCAAAGGCAGAGATACGGGTGGAGGTGAAACAAGAAGGGAATTTATTTCAGCGAGGCCGATGCCAGGAAGACGCGGACTGGGGTTTCAAAGACTGTCTCCAAGGTGCCGAAAATGCTTCCAGCCTTCTATAAGGGCAACTTGGGACCGAGGCGGGTGGGCACGTGCAGGTGTGCAGGGGAGGTCAGGCTGTCCTCCTCGTGGGTGGGATCTTGCTAGCGTGGGACGGTCCTTATTGCTTGAGGGGGGCACTTGCGGCTTCCGGCAGGGGATGCTGGGCCAGCAGAGTCTTCTGCCTGAGTTAAGAGAGAAGGTGGAAAGAATGTAACCACCTGGAAAGTACAGCCTGAGGTCAAAGTGGAGGGAGTTGAAGTCGACTTTTGACGGGAGTCGCTGCTGCTCCCCCGGGCGGGTGTGTGGGATGCGGCTGTACAAGCTGCTGCAGGGTGGGGGTGTGGGGGGATCCGCTTCCCCAGCAAGGGGTGGTAAGAAGCCAATTCCATCTTTAGGCTAGTGTAGACGAGGTGTTACCAAATACTTACGCAAGGCAAACAGCTTTTTGCAAAAAAGAAAATCTAAGTGCCGGGATTCCGGCTTCTGGGCTATTTCCATTCTGCAGTTTGGGCTGGGTTGGGAAAGAGCTGGCTTCGGCCACTGAACTGAGACACCCCGGGGGGGGGGGGGGGGGGACACGTGCTACATCTTACAGCACGAGGAGAGCAGACAGCGAGACCCCCAACTCATACACGGGATCTAGCCCAGTTTTTGCTGCGTAGCAGGTAAAGTACACGAACTTTGTAGTCTGATCTGATACCGAGAACAAAGGCAAAAGAAATGTAGCAAAAATGAAATCTCCTTGCAACTTGCAGGCCATTGACAAGTACTGGAGGCAGGCAGAGTGAGCTCCGTCACAACTGCCTTAATGTTAATTCTTTGCTAGTGGCAACGAGCAACCCTAGCTTGACAGGGGTCTGACCTCCAGGGTCCTGTAAGTCTTCTTTAACCGATGAAAATCCCTTCGGAAACTTCCTTTATCTCAACACCCTCCTCCCTCCGCGAGATACACGTTAGCGATCACCTTTCAACATAGAGCCCACTGGTATACATCGGAAGGGTCTCATGACTAATATTCTACTAGACAGTACTGAATAACCTTATCTTAACAGCAATTAGCCCCTCAAGGTCCTGGAAGCCTTGCTTCTAAATTCCTTGGAGACTTAGCTCTCCCTCCCGTCCCCCCCCCCCCCCCCCCCCCGCCAACTAAAAAGTATGTAATCAGTCACCCCTCATAATCCCCGTTACAGCGTTTCCCACCGAGAGTCCTGTCCCTACGCTTTAATAAAACCACCTTTTTTGCACCGATCATCTCAAGAATTCTTTCTGTTTTTAAATAAAGTTTTAAATATTTTTACTTTTAGAGAGAGAGAGAGAGCATGAGTGGGGGAGAGAAGCAGAAGGAAAGAGAGAATCTTAAAAAGGTTCCATGCTCAGCGCAGAGCCTGAGGCAGGGCTCGATCCCATGACCTGATCCAAAGTCAAGAGTCAGTCGTTGAACTGAGTGAGCCACCCAGGCGCTCCTCAAGAATTCTTCCTTGACCATTTGCTCCTGGACCCCAAACATCCCATCACGATCCTGTGAGTGGAGGCCTCTCTTGGTCTGTTTTGGAGCAGCACAGCGAGGTACCTAGGAGAGGACTCGGGCCTCCTTGCCTCTCCCTCAGTGCTCGGGTGACAGCCCGGGGATTTGGCAAAGCTTCTGTCCTTCCCTCCATCTGCAGGGAGAAGTTAGCCTGGGCCCAGTGTTAGCCAGGGACACCCCACAAAAGCTCAGAAAAAGCGGAGTCTTCCCCTCAGGCCACTTGGCAGTCCTGTCCGTCCTTCCCTTGGGGGCCCTTGAAAGAAACATCAAGGCTGACATGCTCTCACGGGGGCATGTCGAGCGGCGAAGGGTGGGCTTTCACCGCAGACCCCGCAGGAACTTCCATCCACCCAGCTCCTGGGCAAGGGAGAGGGCGCCTCTGCTCTCCTTTTGCTCCAGAGGCAAGCAAAAACTGTCCTTAGGGGGCTCCTGGGTGGCTCAGTCGGTTGAGTGGGCTGACTGTCCCACTTCAGCTCAGGTCACCATCTCACCACTCATGAATTCAAGCCCCACATGGGCCCTCTGCTGTTGGCGTGGAGCCTGCTTTGGGTCCTCGGTCTCCCTCTCTCTCTGCCCCTCCCTTGCTTGTGCTCTCTCTCTCTCTTTCAAAAATGAATAAGCATTAAACAAAAAACCTGTCACCAGAACTGGTGCGGTGCTTCTCAAATACAAGCGTTAAGTGTTTTCTTTACTGCAGGGTTTTGTAAAGGAACCAATGTGAGTTCCCTCCTTGGTGAGTCAGAAGCCGCACTGGGTTGAGTTGCCGCAAAGAAAAGTTCAGTTGTAGCAAATAAGGAGATAATGGGGAGTGGCTTCCAAAGCCAGGACTCCCAGAGCAGGGGTGAGGGGCTCCTTTCTTTTTTTTTTTTTTTTTAATTTTTTTTAACGTTTATTTATTTTTGAGACAGAGAGAGACACAGCATGAATGGGGGAGGGGCCGAGAGAGAGGGAGACACAGAATCGGAAGCAGGCTCCAGGCTCTGAGCCGTCAGCTCAGAGCCCGACGCGGGGCTTGAACTCGCGGACCGCGAGATCGTGACCTGAGCTGAAGTCGGATGCTTAACCGACTGAGCCACCCAGGCGCCCCTGGGCTCCTTTCATTTAGGGTTAAGATGCATATTTAGATAGGGAAGCCCTGTCATCATATGTAGGGTGAATAGAAGTTGTCCATGGGCCTTAAGGAAACATGTCTACACAGACATTGTTTGTTATGTCAATGAGGCCGAGGCTTCTTCTGGGGTGGAGATTTTAGTATTATAATGAGTTAAGGTAGTCATCGGTCATTCTAGAGGTCACTCCAGGGCCCATCTGCACAAGGAGGAGTCAGGGGTTAAGTTCAAACTGGTCTGGGTGGTCTGGGCCGGCTGGAGGTCATGTCAGGGCTGGCTGGAGGTCACATGGGGCAGTCGCTATTGCGTGAGGGTGGTTTCACTTTCTTTAAAAAAAAATTTTTTTTTTAATGTTTACTTTTTGAGAGAGAGAGAGAGAGAGAGAGAGAGAGCACAAGCAGGGGAGGGGCAAGAGAGAGAGGGAGACACAGAATCCGAAGCAGGCTCCGGGCTCCGAGCCGTCAGCACAGAGCCTGATGTGGGGCTCGAACCCACAAACCATGAGATCGTGACCTGAGCCAAAGTCTGGCCTTAACCGACTGAGCCACCCAGGTGCCCCGGTTTCACTCTCTATTTGCCCGAGTAAAGCGATAAACCAGAAAGAAGAGGTTGAGGAAGAATGTGGGACAAAGGTCAGTGGGTACATGCTGGAGGGCTGTAAGGTCAGGTGTTGGGAGCCAGCTGGCGAGTTGCATTCTGGTTTTCGCTATTTCTGTACTCTGTAAAAGCCTCTAATCAGAATCTAAATTTTCTTTAATTTTTATTTTATTTTTTAAGAAACAGAGAGGGTCAGAGCGTGAACGGCGGAGGGGCAGGGAAAGACGGAGACACAGAATCCGAAGCAGGCTCCATCCAGGCTCCGAGCTGTCAGCACAGAGCCCGACGCGGGGCTCAAACCCATGAGCCGTGAGATCATGACCTGAGCCGAAGTCGGATGCTCAACCGACTGCCCCACCCAAGCGCCCCGTCTATTCAGAACCTATATGAACACTTTCCAACTTAGATTTTAACACCGTTACAGGGTAACAGCACCTGGGTTTGCCCTCCTGCCTGAAGACACAAAACAACAAAACCAGACTAAATACGTGAAACACAGATCTTCAAGATATCAGACATCAGAGGACAGCGATCCCTGAGGGGCGGGAAACAGTGGAGTCCGGCAATTGCTCTAATTTACAGCCTTGAGCGATTTCCGAGCATCGCAGGGTGGAGGAAACTGAAGACGAGCCCAGAAGGCCTGTCGAGTTGAGGACACTGAGCTGGGAGTTCAGGGAGGCCAAGGTCGCCAAGGTCCTGAGAGGAGAGAGCTGAGGAAAGCCAGTCAGAAAGATCCGTCTGGGGGCCTGCCCAGCGTGCAGAACCGCCCCGATCAGCACCTCCAAGTGAGGCAAGTACTCAGTCGGGGGGAAATCATTACAGGGCACAGGGCCAGGCACCCCACGGCGCCGGGAATGGCCCTCGTTCCCAGGAGAAAACCCCTCATAACCCGGGGGATGTGGGTGGAGCACTTAGGAAGGTCTTGCCTCAGTAGCGAACGAATCAGCCCTCGACCGAGCACTGATCTGGACCACTTAAATCATAAAAGCAAGACCACAAATGATCAAACCCTTTCCAAAGAATTTAAGTGCATCCCAGAACGAAGCTCAAAATTCATAGGAAATTTATATAAAAAGAACAACATTTACATAAAAATAACCAGCAACCAACATAATCAACTTCAGCATGTCTGGTATCCCATCAAAGATTTTGAGGTGTGCGAAGAGCCTGGGAAATGACTCTTAGTGAGATCAGTCAATCACTGAAAAATGACCCAGAGGAGACGAAGACGCTAGAGCCACCGGAGGAGGACATTTCGACATTTATTATCACTGTCTGTAGCCCATAGATTTAAAATATTAAATAGATAAATGGAAAACATAAAAAAGATCCCATCTAACTCTAAGAGATGAAAACGGTGATGTTTGGAAGGAAGTGCCCTGCAAAAGGACGGACAGCAACTCGAAAATGCAGAAGAAAGACATTTGAGGGGCGCCTGGGTGGCTCAGTCGGTTGAGCGTCCGACTTCGGCAAAATAAACAAACATTAAAAAAGGAACAATAACCTTTGATAGGACTTGTATTGAGTCAGCAGATACCTCTGAGAGATATTGCCCCCTTCCCCGCGTGAAATCCCCCAATCCGTGAGCACAGGACGCCTTTCGGCTTCTGTGGGCCTTCTTTAACTGCTCGCAGCCATGTTGGGTAGTTTTCCGTGGGGGGGGGAGGGAGAGAGAGGAGGGGGGGGGAGGGACAGAGGGGAGGAAGAAGAGACAGGGGGAGGGACAGAGGGGGGGAGGGAGAGTGGGGGGAGGGAGAGACGGGGGGGGAGGGACAGAGGGGGGCAGGGAAGGGAGAGAGGAGCCAGGACGAGGACCCAAAGGACTGCAGTCTCCAGGGTGGTGTGAGCCCAACCCCCTCAGATCACTCTGATGTGGCAGCTGCAAATCGGGGGAGAGTCAGTCCCCATTTGGACCTGCTGTCTCAACAGTCCCAGATTTCTCCCAAACCAGGGCACCCCGGTGACTCTCGCTGGAAGAATCACCAGAGGGCAGCCCTGTGTGACCCTGATTAGGCCATGTGGGATCCTCTAGCTGTGCCTTCAGGGAGACCGTGCTAGGGTTTGAGATTAGGTGTCCCCTGCGTCCTCGAGAGACATCTTCTGTTACTTGGCATCTGCAAACCCTAGCCGTCTTCCAGATCGTTGGTGACCCTGGATTGTGAAGTCCCCGTACGCTCAGTACGCAGTCTTTCAGCAGGCCTTGGGCAGCAGGAACCTTCCAGCTCTAGGGAACCTGGGCATGGCCCCAAAGGACTGCAGAGGTTCCAGGGTGGTTGGAGCCCCCCCACCCCCACCCCCCGCCGATACCTACTCTGAGACAGCAGCTCAAATTGGTGACAGTCCCCGATTGAATCTGCTGCCTAATCTGCATGCAGGCATCTTCTGTATCAAGGTTCACAAATGTCTCTTCTTGGAAGAGACATGCCTCTTCTTCCAGCTCTGCCTTCAGGGTAATATGCCCATTTGCGTTGGGTGGGGCTTGGAATCCAAGAGACGCCTTGTCCTCCGCAATGCCCACTCCTGTGACCTTGTCTTTCCCGTTTCATGACTTTATCGAGGTGCCTGGCTACCTGACCTGAGAAGCCGGGCCAGCACGTTATCAGCTCTTATTGGCAGCCTGGCCTTGGAGGGCAATTGCAGGGACAGGCCGGGTCACAGTGGCGAATTATTTGGAGCACCTGGCACGGCCTATTTCCAAGACTTAACATGGCCAACAGAAGACACCGTCTTAAAAGGCAGCCTTAGAACGCTTTGTGGAGTGTGGGCTCCCTGTACCCGAAGCCCATTCAAGTGCTTGGGGTCCAGTTGGACCCGCGCGGATTTGTAGCACACCCTGCAGCCCCGGGCCAACGGACAGCGTGCTGACTGCACATGCGTGGCCACTGCAAGTCTAGGTAACCGGGGACACAAGAAAGGGAAAGTGGCCAAAGGGGAACAGTCGCAGGGGCAGGTTTTTAGGGAGAGCTGGCATCGGCTTAATTCCGAGCCTTAACCTACACAAATGCACCTATTTCCCTTGAAGGCAGACCCGGGAGGGCCGCATGACGTGCTTAGGGTCCTCTCCCAGAAGAGTTACGTGGGAGGCTTGACTGCCGAAGTCCAGGGTTCCACAGAGGCAGCCGCACACGACAGGGGGCACTCTCACCTCTATCTGTGGAAAAGAACAAATTAAAAGGTGAGTCCAAAAGCCGTACCCCCATAGGACAGAGCTGCATTTTTTACCGTCTTTGCAGGCACCAGAAACACAGAATTGACTTGGTACGAGCAGCTGAGGAAGTAAGTGAAGCTAACACCTGTGTAGACAGCCAAAGCAGGCCTACACCAGTGTAAACAGCCCCGGTCAAAATAGACCAAAGAGACTTACACTACCACTCTTCAAAACAAACGATAAACATAGAAACCCAGCTAGAAACCCCAGAAATTATATAAGTGGTAGAGAAATGGAAGCAACCAACGTTTTAGAGTAAATAGACTTAGAGAAAATCAACCCACATATAGACCCACTAATCCCTTTACTGTAAATACTAACCCCTTTATAAAGCTTAATCCAAAAACCCCCACAAAACCCCCGAAATTTAATCCCATTAACAGAAACGCCACTGACAGACAAAGGAGGCATTCACCCATGTTACGCTGGCCGTATCGATAGAAACCCCATTTATAAATAAAAACCCGTATACTACCAGATTGTTAGATACAGGCTTCCAATTAACAATGATACAAACATATTCTACTAATTTAGAGATCTTTAACAATAAAAAGGACTAACTGAAGGGTTTGGATAAAACTTCACCCTCAAGGACGTGGGCCATAGATTCCTAACAATTGATGAAAATTCACCCATGAAAGCTTAATGCCTTAAATGCCTTAGAGGTCCTGATTTAGGAAACATTCTTGGAATGGATGTAATTGGACATACTCAAAGGAAACTTCAGAAACTCCTAAAGGAATTTATTTATTATCGTGCCTAAGTACTTCACCATGTAATTACCCACTCTGGCCTATTAAAAAGCCAGATGGGTCCTATAGATTTACAGTAAATTATAGGAACTTAAACACACTCCTAAAATTGAGGGAACACCCCCAGATCCAGGCCTATCATAAACAATATCACCGCTGGATCTGGAACTTACTACACAGTGATAGACTTATCTGGCATGTTCTTTGCTATTTCACTTCACCGGGAGAGGGAACCCATGACTGCATTCCCATGGGAGGGTGACAATACCAGGTTACTAGGTCACCACAAGGACAGCTTAACAGTCTGGTAACAGCCCCCAACCTAACACAAGACATTCAGGCCTTGGATGAAAACGGCACACACACAAACCATTATTTCCTATACGGATGACATCCTTATTTCTGGTGATTACTTGGAACACAGACCAGGATCAAAATTGAGTCTGTTGAATTCCTTACACTCACAGGATGGACAATCAGCCCAAGTAAGGGCCGAGGACTCCACACGACAGTAAAATTTCTAGGTGTAATTTGGTCCCCTGGAGGCAGAAAAATACCAGACCCAATAATGAACAAAACAGATTGCATACCAAGTTCCAGTACAGAAGAAACTCAGAAAAGGATAGCAGTGTTTGGATATTAGAAACTGCACATACCACACGTGGGGTTCATATTAAGGCATATTTATGAAATAACTAGGAGGAGTAGAGAATTTAGATGGACAGAGACTCAAGGGCTGCCTCTATTTGAAAAATACTGCCTGAGATTGAAATACATTGGTACCAGCCAATAAGGACTCTCGATATAAATTAGAGTAATTATACTCACCAAGGTTTGCAACATGCTCACCATGGACTAAAACACCGCAGGACCCCAAAGTTTTACCCAGACGCATTTTGGACTAGGAAGTTCCCGTGGCTGAGAACAGATATCAAGCAATTGAAAGCTTCATCAGGGCACCCTCTGAGGCCCTACCAAATACAGAGCCACTAACAGAAAATAAACCAATAGTCTAACAGCCTATTCTGAAGTGCGTAAGGCAGACCCCTGACAAGCACAGGGGAGCTACTCTTGACCATGAAGTCCTAGCATGGAAACGGAATGGGTGGGTGGGTAATACGGAAGGAGGGTCAACCTTCCGCATGAAGTGAGAAAATCTCATCTATGCCAATAGGGCACTTGCCAGAATTTCTGAGGGAGGAGCCTATCCAAGCTGGAGCAGTTGGGCGATGGGGGCCACCCTGGACCATGGCACTCAACAACGCATGGTTTACAGAGGATCGGGGTCGGTGACACCATCCAGAGTAGCTGGCAGACTGTGGCCTTGAGGACTAACAGAATCAGTCTTAGAAGAATCAGTACAATATGCTGAACCATGAAACAAGCGATGGAAAAATCTGTGGAGGAAAATCAGAATGAGGTATACTTTTTCTCAGATTCATGGTGGTGGCTAATGGGACAGATCTTTAGTTGGGAACATGGGGGAAGCGGAGATGACTGCAAAGTAGGAAGTAAGAACATATGGGGTAGGGACATATGGCAGAAAATAGCCCTGGTTGACACCTCCATATTCATCATATGTGTCCTTGCACGTCACAAAGACAACTTTGAAGTAACCAAATTTAATAACCAAGTAGATAAACTCACTAAGAAAACTAAAGAGGCAAAGATTCCTTAAAATTGGGGTGCTTGGGTGGCTCAGTCGGTTAAGCGTCCGACTCTTGACCCCAGCTCAGGTCATGATATTGCGGTTCTGGGTTGTGAGTTCGAGCCCCACGCTGGGGCTCTGGGCTGACGGCGAAGAGCCTGCTTGGGATTCTGTTTCTCCTTCTCTCTGCCCCTCTTCCTCTTGTGCTCTCTCTTTCTCCCAAAATAAATAAACATTTAAAAAAAGATTCCTTAAATTTAACTTTAAAAACACAATGATTCATGGATAAGGAGGAAACCAATTCCAAAAAAAGCAAAACAAAGGGGGTGCCTGGGTGGCTCAGTCTGTTGAGTGTCCAACTTTGGCTCATGTCATGATCTCGCAGTTCGTGGGTTCAAGCCCTGCGTTGGGCTCTGTGCTGACGGCTCAGATCCTGGAGCCTGCTTCGGATTCTGTGTCTCCCTCTCTGCTCCTTGCCCGCTTGTGCTCTCTCTCAAATACAAATGAATAGACTTAAAAAAAAGAAAAACCAGACATAAACAAGAAGAACGATGGAACATAAAACCCGAACGCACAGATATGCCATGCCTGATAGGATCATGGCATGGGCACGTCACCAAACACGTGCTGTCACACGTGGCACGAGAACATGTTTGGGGAAAAGAAGCATGCATGTACCTAACCAACACCTCCAATTTCAAATGAAGAAATGTGAGAATTGTGAAATGTGAAAGCATCAATGAATATTCCAGAGAAGGTCAAAGCTGACAGACCCTTCCAAGTTGTACAAATGGATAGTATAGGACCATTGTCTGTATCAGAGAATACATTACATACCTGTACCATTATAGACACATGATTAGGAAGGGGATTCCCCTTTGCTTGCAGGAAAGATGGTAAAAAAAAAAAATATTCGCCATCAGAGAATTAGAAGTCTGGATTGCTTGCTCTGGCATCCAAACTATCATAAAATCCGATCAGGGCACCCACTTCAGAGGAAAGTTAATGTAAGAACGGGCTAAGACACAACATGGAACTTCCGCTTATCCTAGAACAAACCTCAGATCAACTGAAAGCTATGCTGACTGGCTCCAGCAAAAGCTTAGGTCGCTCACTAACAGCCTAGATATAAAAGCTGGAACTAAGACAATCTTGGAGGTGGCAAGATCTCTGAACCACAGATACAGAAAGGATGAAAAACTTCCATTGACTTAATACTGCAGGCACCCACAGAGATAAGAACTAGCACTACCCACACCCCAACATCTAAATGAAAAGGAAAAGTATTAATTAGAAAACAACGGTGTACGTATAGTTCTGGGGAAACTACAGCACGTGCCACTAGTAAATCCTACAGGGTGACTGAAGAAACGGCACATCGCACCAAAGTAAAGAAAATGATATGCTGCTTCGACACGAATTTCGGGCATAAACAACACCATCTTTTAATGTATCAACTCTAGATGCCTAACGTTTAGACATGATGCAGGACAATTACGCTTGGGCCAGGGTGGGCACCAATGGCCATACTAACCCTAGATTTCCTTGAGTGGCAAGAACAACAAGAAAGACTTGAAGTTTTATAGGACACTATTTTTCCGTTGCAAGCGTGACTCCATTATAAAGTGGTAACCCTGCCCATGTTCCCAAGTGGGGCAGGGCAGCACGCTGCCTGCTGGCCACACTATCTTGCCTGTTGGTCACCACTGGATACCATGCTCGCTGTGGCCAGGGATGCTCTCCCGTTCGCCCCGCCATTCCAAATTGGAACGCCATCTTCTAGTCCAGATACAACTCTACTGTCCGCGAAACCCTCTACTCCCTCCACTGATCATCATCCTGGTCAGCTAATTGCAACGGAGGGCTCACCAGAGTCCCCACCACTTCCGGCATCACCGAGCCCAACCCGTCCACGCCACCCTCTGCCGTCTGCACCTTCTGCTTGCTGGGAAGCCTTCCATGCAGGGGAGAAACTAACTGAAGCAGGTGCAGCCGTGGGAACCTCCCCTTCAAGCTCCACGGGAAGCGATGAAGATCCCATACCGCACCCTCTGTCAGACATGGACTTGGACGAGGAAGATTGGCTCGAACTACTGGCTGGCTCTTGGTTATTATAACCCAGCGTGTAAGACAACCGGGAACCGACATTTACACTTTTCCCTTATCTTACTGAACTGAGTACAGTACTGGACACATGGCAGAGACCCCGTCACTATATCCCCAATCTAATTGCTGATTTATTTTGTGGGCCAGCGTTTAGTTGTAAAACAGCAGCTACTGAATATATGGAAAGGGCAATGATATCTTTAAATATAAGTAGGTGAAAAACTGATCATTTACTAACTCCCAACTTGCCCTGTTTAATCCATTTTCACTTATGAGAAAATGAAAACTAGGACCATGGGCAGCATGTCCAGACTTTAAAAGAACAGGGACACCTTGGAAGGTGTATATAGGACACAGAAAACTGAGCATATGACACATATTGTTGTCTTTTTTTTTTTTATTTTTTTTTAATCTTTATTTTTGAGAGAGAGACAGAGTGTGAGCGGGGGAGGAACAGAGAGAGAGGGAGACAGAGAATCTAAAACAGGTTCCAGGCTCCAAGCTATCAGCACAGAGCCTGACGAGGGGCTCGAACTTGCGAACTGCAAGATCATGACCTGAGCTGAAGTTGGCCGCTTAACCGACTGAGCCACCCAGGCGCCCCCTTTTTTTTTTTAAACACATATCATTGTCTTTTTACAAAAAATTTTAGTGTTTATTTATTTATCTATTTATCTATTTATTTAATTTATTTTTTGAGAGAGAGAGAGAGAGAGAGAGCATGAGGGGGGAGGGACAGAGAGAGAGGAGGACACAGAATCCGAAGCAGGCTCCGGGCTCCAAGCTATCAGCACAGAGCCTGATGTAGGGCTCGAAATCACGAACCATGAGATCGTGATCTGAGCCAAGGTCGGACTCTTAACCCACTGGGCCACCCGGGCATCCCACCCTTTAAAAAAATTTTTTTTTAAGTTTATTAAATAAATAAATATTACTTTTCACATGTCATTATCTTTGATGGTGTACATCAGGCTTCAATCTCACACCACAGATGTCTGTCCCGGGAATATGGGATCCTATGTTAATAAAACCACTCTTGATCATAGCGAAACCTACAATAGCAACCTTGAAATTTAACACAAAGGACTTTCAAGCCAGATAGAGATCCCCGAACTGTGCTCAGTTTTATCCATCTCATTTACGCCCAGTTTACAACCTATGCCAAAAATAGAGTCATTAAAATGAAGGAAACCCTTACAGGTCCTTATTGAACTGGTGGGGGGATTAGTGGGAGGAATAATGGCAGCCACTTTTTCTCGAGTTCAAGTCTATTGAGTCATGTTCAATTTTAAAATATCTGAAATCAAACAATCTCAATTTAACACACATGCTGTGGTAGTGTTGTCATGGTCGGGTGCACACATAAATAAAATTAGTAAATACATTAAAACAACATAAACGAGTTTAACATGGAAGAAAACAGAAAGGAATGGAAAGTCGACATAATGCAGTTGGAGAAAACACTAAGAAGTACTATAAAATGACATAAAAATCTTTATTCTTTTTTTTTAAATTTACTTTTTTGAGACAGAGAACGTGCATGTGAGTGGGGTAGGGACAGAGAGAGAGGGAGAGAGAGACTCTCAAGCAAGCTCTGTGCTGTCGGGGGCTCAGTTCCACAAACCATGAGATCATGAGCTGAGCTGAAATCAGCTTAACCAGCTTAACCAACTGAGCCACCCAGGAGCCCCTAAAAGATGTTTTTCTAACTATAGATTGTAAGTTGTTGCCCTTAAGAACAGTTGATATGTGGAATACTCTCAGAGTAGCCATAATATTGGGGCAATACTTATGACAGAAGGAAGACATGTTGCTAAGGGTGTGTTGCTGGAACAGAACCAAAACCTCTAGTACAAGTATCTGTGACTTTGGCCTTGGTGGCTCCTCGGTGAGACATAGAACATGAGAAATTGGACCAGGATAATACACAGTAAGCCAAGCCCCTCATCATAACCTTTTAGAGTCAGGGGAAAAAATAAGAAACGCGACACGATGGCATGTATAAAAATAAAACAGGTAACAGATGCGACAACAGAGGGAAAAAGATATTATTCAAGGTCAATAGAAGATAAAGGGAGTATAAAAATGATCAGAGAAACATTTCACATCGAACCTCCTAAAATAAATCTAACACACGGAAATCATACATTAGAAAACGTAAACATTTGGGAGATAATACTAATAAAGTCAAAATGACTTTGCAGATGTTGAAAACACAAAAGTGCATGAATGACGACAGCCTCGAATTCTGATGCTGTGGCTGTCGAACAGGTGTTCGATAGCACTGCTCAGGCTTGTACCTCCCGGAGCTTTATAAAAATTATCTTCCTATGGAAACATAATTGTTAAGGACGTTGAACGGAGTGGCTTAAGAGGGTTAACTTCCGGTCAGTTGGTGATGAGACATGGTACCATGTTGAAGAGTCCTTTGTCGTGTTTATATTGACGACATCAGGAAAACGTTTCCTTGCACTGGTGACTAAAGTGTGGTGTAAAGGGATGTGCAAAGGAGAAATACGAAATATGACCGGGTGTGTGTGATCGAGGTGGTAAGTGATGGAGAATCACAGGGGGGATTGATATTTTTGCGAACTTGGATTTGTGCAGGGCCCTGCGCTTTAGTGTTAGCCGGCGTGTGAGTGATTTGAAATCACGGGGCGGACTGTCGTGTGTTGGCCGATGCGATTTTGGATCCACTTCTTTATGATAGAGACACGAACAGTTTTTAGAAGTAACGTTTTGATGCAAGAGTGAAGAGAAGTGCTGTGAGGATGTCAGGGTCTCGCCGGTTCTTAGCCGTAAGAACTCAGTGGCTCCGATGCTGAGGGGCCCCCCTGGGGGCTCGTCAGCCAAGACATAGGAAGAAGCCACTGAGACAAGGGCACATGTACTGTGAACACTGGGCAAGGCTACACTTTGCCGATTGAAAATAGCTGTCTCAAGGCCATAAGGCAATCAGTTCTTGCTGCAGTAAAGGTGACTCTTACTGCCAGTGGTGAATGCCATGCGGCGACCTCCAGAACAATATCCTCTTGGCCATCGTCACCGGCACCCGTGTTCCCTAGCCACGTGCTCTGGCCATGCGGGAGTTTAACTCCGACACCAGCTCTCGCTTGGCTAAGCCATCTCCCCTGAGTACCAGGTCCTATAAGGGGACACACGACAACAAAATCCAGACTTGATCCCCTTCACCTCCCCTGGCCCGGAACAACAGTGTGATTAATCTCACGTTGCTTTGGCGTATATTATTTCTTTATGGGTAAACTAAACATCATCCTGTACTCTATCGGCTTATGACATTCGCACAGTGAACCAGAGTTAAGTACACGGTTGGAAAAGACAGGATTTGTCTGAGCACTATTTGCCTCCTCAAACAAAGCAGACGGAAAGGACAGCATGTCCCGGATGCCAGGCACCTCCAAAATTCTGCTTCTGTGGCTCGGCCTCACCCAACATCGCTGTGTTTCAGGTGCCCGGCTATCCTGACCCGTGTGGCTCACACATGCACAATACACACACCATCAGCAGACGGTGGGCGGCTGGGGACCTCCGGACCTGTGGAGCTTGGGCCCGTCTCCAGCCACACGCATTGCCTCAAGGGTAGAGGGAGCCCCCCCATGAAAAGTCACTTTGAAGCAGCCACAGAAGTGAGTCACAGTTAGTTCCCATGCGTACTTACTGTTTGCTGGGGTCTCAGACTTCTGCAGTAAAAAGGGCTCCTTGGTGTCTCTTACAGAGGGTGTAGACCCCCCAGCCACCTTGCATGAACCAGCTTTGGCAAGGCAGTCCAGATCCCTCCAGCTCTGCCTTCAGGGATAACATGTGCGTTTGTGTCGTTTAGGGCTTGGAATTAAGCAGGTGCCACAATACCCCCGATAGCTCCCTCCTGTGAGCTGGCCTGGCTGGACACCGCCCTGTTCCAGGTCCCTGGCTACCCTGACCTGTGTGGTCCGCACATGCACAGTTTGCCACATGCAGGTGGCCTGGGGCTGTAGGGAATACTCTGGCTGAACCCCAAACTCTGAACAGGGGACGTAGAGCCTTGCCTGTAAACGTCTTTCTGCGGAGGCTGCTCTGAATTGGCAACAGTCGGTCCTCATTTCGAGTGGCTGTCTGATGAGGTCCAGAACTTTCCCAGGCTCCCACGTGTCTGTTATTGGAGGACACCCCTGTCAGTCTTCCCAGCTTCTCCCGGACAAGGCAGTACAGATTCCTGTAGCTTTACATTTGGGGCAATATGTGTATAGGTTAAGGCTTGGAATTAGGCCGCTGGTATAAACCTCCAAGAGCTTGCTTCCTTGATCCACCTTCTCTGGACGCTTGACCTGTTCCGGGTTCCTGCCTCACCTGACCTGCCCGGCCTGTGCACACCTGGTCGGCTAGGCTTGGGTAGCAAGGGCCTTCCAGGCCTGTGAAGCTTGGGCTAGCCACAACCAACTACATAGATGTCAGGCTTGAAGCATCTTCAGAGTGAAAACAGGCAGCTGCAATTCTCACAGATTTTCCTGGTTTGTAATTTATTTATTTAAGTAAACTCTATGCCCAGTGTGGGGCTCAAACTCACAAACCCGAGATAGAGGATCGTATGCTGTACTGACTGAGCCAGCCAAGCGCCCCTGGTTTGTAATTTAAGCGTGTCCAGTAATCCTTTTGTGTCACCCAGAGGGCAGCTTTGACCCAAAGACTGTCTATATGTGGCTTGATTTCCCATCAAGCCATTCGTACTCAGTGTGCAGGGCTTCATAAAAAAGGGGGGGGGGCAGTTTTGGTTTTCCATAATTCCAAGTCAAAAGGATGGGAGAAAATTAAAAATGTTAGTTTTCAGCATTGTACCCAGACATTGGAGGAAACTGGAAAAATTCAGGATCTAGTCTCGTTTGCAGGCGGAAAACAAAACCTCAAAGACAAGTGAACAGAACTAGAATCACAAGTGTGTTACTGAAACATAATTTTTCTCTCTAAAGTCACCCTTGTTTTCAAACTTAGCTAAAATAAGACTAATCTGTGTTCAAAATAAGTTTAGTTTCGACGAACAAGGGCCGATTATTTACGTAAGTGCTAGAGAATAGTGGTTGATCTTACAGGCTCTTTTAAATTTGCTGTGCTGTTACTTTTCATAAGGAATCTCCAGATTGAACATTTTTTAAAAAGTTTATTGATTTATTTTGGGAGAGACAGAGAGAAAGAGAGAGAACGAGTGGTGGAGGAACAGAGAGAGAGGGAGACAGAGAGAATCCCAAGCAGGCTCTGCTCTGTCAGAGCAGGGCCTAATGCAGAGTCCAAAGCCCGATGTGAGCTCGAACTCACAAACTGTGAGATCATGACCTGAGCCAAAAGCAAGAGTTGGATGCTTAACCGACTGAGCTACCCAGGCCCTCCTCCAGACCGAACTTTTAATAGCCTCTTGGGCTAAGAAGCCAGGCCAAATGCTTGCCAGCAGATTTGCCTGCAATACCTACAGATTTGGGTTACTTTCTCTCTCCCTGAGGTCCCTCAAAATACCCTGAGATTCTAGCACCTGCCAGGAAACAACCCTCTTTGCCTATCTGGTAAGGCTGCTAGGAACCTTGTAAGCAAAGCGTCAGACCTTTTCCCCAGGAACTTCATTCGTTGCACAAAGCCAACTTTAACTCCTTAAAGATGTCTGGTCATACTTGAGTCTATGCATGTTTCTCTCCAATGTAACATTCTAGTCAAAAGCCTTGGTGTTATAACCAATATTTTCAATTGCATCCTACTATGAGGAAAACAGATTCTTACTGAACTTATGCAAATAAATATACTGCCATGAAAATATAAGAAAACTTACGGACAGTTTCTGAATTCTGGAGGCATCAGGTAGGGAAAAAAGTGTAAATGCCTTAGTTCTGCTTATAAAGGTATAGTTTACCAAATTGCTGCACATCAGTTAGCTGGAGAGAAAAGGTTTCTTTCAATCTGGAAAAAGCACAGGGAAATACAAACCAAAACCACACTGAGATACCACCTCACGCTGGTCAGAGTGGCTAAAATGAACAAATCACGAGACTCTAGATGCTGGCGAGGATGTGGAGACACGGGAACCCTCTTGCACTGTCGGTGGGAATGCAAACTGGTGCAGCCGCTCTGGAAAACAGTGTGGAGGTTTCTCAAAAAATTAAAAATCGATCTACCCTATGACCCAGCAATAGCACTGCTAGGAATTTACCCAAGGGATACAGGAGTGCTGATGCATAGGGGCACTTGTACCCCAATGTTTATAGCAGCACTTTCAACCATAGCCAAATTATGGAAAGAGCCTAAATGTCCATCAGCTGACAAATGGATAAAGAAGTTGTGGTTTGTATATACAATGGAATACTATGTGGCAATGAGAAAGAATGAAACCTGGCCTTTTGTAGCAACGTGGATGGAACTAGAGAGTGTTTTCTTGTGAAACATGAAATAAGAAATAAGTGAAATAAGTCATACAGAGAGAGACAGATACCATATGTTTTCACTCTTGTGTGGATCCTGAGAAACTTAACAGAAGACCATGGGGGAGGGGAAGGGGGAAAAAAAAGAGAGGGAGGGAGGCAAACCATAAGAGACTCTTAAAAACTGAGAATAAACTGAGGGTTGATGTGGCGTGGGAGGGAGGGGAAAATGGGTGATGGGCATTGAGGAGGGCACCTGTTGGGATGAGCACTGGGTGTTGTATAGAAACCCATTTGACAATAAATTTTATATTAAAAAATAAAAATAAAAAAAGGAAAAGAAAATATTAAAAAAAATCAGCAGTGTTCAAACAAAAAGTCGTGAAAATTATAATCACCCTCTTCAGTTTATTCAGTCCCCTATAATTAATTCTTGTTTTGCTTGAATTCAGTTTTTCCATTAGTTCTGGAAATGTTTACTTAGTTTTATGATCTCAAAATTATCATAAACCTTATTCTGGAGTCTTTTTCAAGACATATCTGCCTATCAATGATAAAAGACTTCAAGTTCCCCTGGTTAAAGATCTGATGAGAGTTCATTGCAATGAACTTGACACGGAAATTTGGTTATTTCTGTTAGCATTTTAGTTAGCATTTCAGTAAGCACTTCAAGATAATAATGAGATTTCCAGGGAGGATGGCAGAGTAGGAGGACCGTAAGCTCTTCTTGTCCCTCAGATACAACTGGGTAACAGCCACATCAGTGTAAATAATGCACAAAATGCCCCTTAGACTGGTATCACAGACTCTCCACAGCTAAATATAGAGAAATGGCCACATTGAAGAGGGTAGGAAAGGTGGAAACGTGGTGGGAATGAATGAACCTGCGCTGTCCATGGGAGGCAGGGAGCTGCTGGCACAGAGAGGGGAGAGAAACAGACTCTCACACCAGGGAGTCCACATGGGGAAGACCAATCCCCTAGCATTTGACTTTGAAAACCAGAGGGCCTGAATTTCAACAGTTCTTACAATCAGTGAGGCTTAAAACCTAGAGCTTCAAAAATCAGTGGCTTGGTTCTGGGTGAGCGGAGAGGGCAAAAGGAAACTGAGTCCTCACCCTTAAAGAGAGTACAAGAAACAACCCCCTGAGATAAAGCACAGAAGCAGCAGTTTGAAAAGCTCCTGGGGTAAACAGGAGGGAGATGTGTCCGCTAATCTCCAAGCATGTTCTGGAGGGGCATGGATCTTTAGGAGACTTCTCCAGGAACAAAGGAGCTGGTAGGCAACGCTTCTCTTCCCCATCCCCCAGCCTAGACACTGGGAACTTGTGGGAACCAATGCAGCACCAACACTCCCTACCCTTACTTGCTAAAAGTATGCCCCACCCCCACATTCTCCTGTGGACACACCCCCTCCAGCCAGGCCTTCAGTTCAGGCCCCTCCCACAGCTGACCCAGAAAACCTTACTAACACTGCTACCCTGTCCCTGAGCACCTCTGTGGATCCGCCCTCTCCAGCCTGGCCTCCCTCAGTCCCTGGCAGCTTCAGATTCTCTCCCACCAACACGGACGTTGCTGGCACCTTACATCCCACCTCCACATTCTTCTGTAGTTTTGTGCTACTGCACCCCCGGCAAATGCCTGGTCTGACTCAGTTTAAGACCGAGGTGGCTCCTGAATGACTCACTAACAACACTAGGACCAAACCCTGCCCGCAACAGGCAAAGGGAGCCACTGCAGATGACTGAAGGCAAAAGGAGCTCAGCCACAATAGCAGGGCACACACGACACATAGGAGACACCCGAGTGCCAGGTTATGGTGAACAGCGGACACTGCACTGCGGGGCACTATCAGACCTCTTCTTCACAAGCACCACTTTCAAAAGCAGGACATGTAGCTGACTCTCCTAACACATAGAAACAGACACAGAGAGTTAGACATAATGAGGAGACAGAGGAATATGTCCCAAATGAAAGAATGGGACAAAATCACAGAAGGAGACCTAAATGAAATTGAGGTAAGTAATATGCCTGATAGAGAATTTAGAGTAATGATCGTAAAAATATTCACTGGACTTGAGAAACGAGTGGAGGGCCTCAGTGAGACCCTCAGCAAAGAGACAGAAAACATAAAAAAGAACCAATCAGAGGTGAAGAACTCAATAATTGAAATTAAAAATAAACTAGATGGAATAAATGTATACTAGAGGAAGTAGAAGAAGGCATCAGCAACCTGGAGTACAGAGTAATGGAAAGCAATCAAGCTGAACAGGAGAGAGAAAAAATAACTTAGGGAACTCAGTGACATTATTAAGCATAAAAACATTCACGTTATAGGGATCTAAGAAGGAGAAGAGAGAGAAAAAGGGGCAGAAAATGTATTTGAAGAAATAACAGCTGACAACTTCCTGAATCTGGGGAGGGAAACAGAAATCCAGATCCAGGAGGCACAGAGAGCCCCCAACAAAATCAATCCAAGGAGGTCCACACCCAGACATATAGTAATAACATTGCAAAAGGTGGTGTTACATTCCTCTTGCCTTTTTAAAAAGTTTTTTTTTTAAAGTAATCTCTGTGCCCAACGTGGTGCTCAAAGTTGCAACCCCAAGATCAAGAGTCACATGCTCTACTGACCAAACCAGCCAGGCACCCCACAAAAAGTAATGATAAAGAGATAATTTTAAAAGCAGTAAGAGAAGACAGTTACATACAAGGGAAACCCCATAAGGCCATTAGCTGAGTTTTTAGCAAAAACTTTACACGTCAGAAGGGAGTGGCATGATATATTCAAGTACAAGAAGAAAAAACCCCTGCAACCAAGAATACTCTAGCCAGCATGGCTATCATTCAGAATAGAAGGAGAAATAGAGAGTTTCCCAGACAAACAAAAGTTAAAGGAATTCATGACCACTAAACCTGCCCTATAAGAAATGGTAAGGGGGACTCTTTGAGTGGTAAGGAAAGACCAAAATTAGGACTGAGAAAAGTAGGAAACACAAAAGCAGTCAAAATAAGTATATCTATAAAAATCAGTCAAGGGATTCACAAAGTAAAAAGATGAGAAGTAGTGGTGCCTAGGTGGGTCAGTTGGTTAAGCATCTGACACTTTGTTTTGGCTCAGGTCATGATCTCACGGTTCCATGAGTTTGAGCCCCACATCAGGCTCTGCACTGATGGTGCAAAGTATGACACCACATACCTAAAATGTGTGTGGAGGGGTGAAGAGTAAAGAATGGGTTCAAACTCAAGTGGCCATCAACTTCACATAGACTGCAGACGACGTTATATACAAACTAATGGTAACCACACATCAAAACCAGTAATAGATATACAAAAAATAAAGAGAAATGAATCCAAGTTTCTCTTTTCTTCACTAAAGAAAGCCAACAAACCGTGAGAGAAGAAAGCAAGGGAGAATAGACAAAATTTAAAAAAAAACATAAAACAAGTAACAAAATGGCAATAAATACATAAATGTCAGTAATTCCTTCGAATGTGAATGGACTAACCACTCCGATAAAAAGACATAGGGTGACAGAATGGATAAAAAAAGCAAGACCCATGGGGTGCCCGGCTGGCTTAGTCAGTGGAGCATGTGACTCTTGATCTCAGGGTTGTGAGTTTGAGCCCCACGTTGGGTACAGAGATTACTTAAAAATAACATCTTAAAAAAAAAAAAAAGCAAGACCCATTTATATGCTGCCTACAAAAGACTCATGTGCAGATTGCAAGTGAAGGGATGAAAAGCATTTATCGTGCAAATGGGGTGAAAAGAAAGCCAGGGTGGCAATATTTATTTCAGACAAAATAGGTTTTAAAACAAAGACTGTAGCAAGAGACAAAGAAGGACACTATATAATCATAAAGGTAATAATCCAACAAGAAGATAGAACAATTATAAATAGTTATGCACCCGACGTGGCAGCAATCACATACATAAAGCAGTTTATAACGAACATAAGGAAAGTAATCAATAGCAATACAATAATAGTGGAGGACTTTAACAACCCACTTACATCGATGGATAGATCATCCACTTAGAAAAATCAACAAAGAAACAATGCCTTTGAATGACACATGGGACCAAACGGATCTAACAGGTATATTCAGAACATCTCATCCTAAAACAGCAGAATACACATTCTTTTCAAGCGCACACAGAATATTCTCCAGAATAGATCACATATTAGTCAACAAAACAAGTCTCAACTAAGTCAAAAAGATTGAAGTCATACCATGCATCCTTCCCGACCACAACACTAGGAAACCAGAAATTGACCACAAGGAAAAATGTGGAAAGAGCAAGCACAAATACATGGAGATTAAATAACACGCAACTAAACCATGAATGGGTCAACCAAGAAATCAAAGAGGAAATTAAAAATATACATGGAGACAAATGAAAATGAAAACATGCTGGTCTGAAATCTTTGGGATACAGCCAAAGTTGTCATAAGAGGGAAGTTTATAGCAATACAGGCCTACCTCAAGAAGCAAAAAAAATCTCAAACAGCCCAACCTTATACCTAAAGGAGCTAGAAAAAGAACAATCAAACTCCAAGCCAGTAGAAGGAAGGAAATAATAAAGATTAGAGCAGAAATCAAAGAAATAGAAACTAAACAAACAATAGAATAGATAGACGGAATCAGGAGCTGGTTCTTGAAAAGATCAACAAAATTGATAAACCTTTAGTCAGACTCATCAAGAAAAAGGAGAGGACTCATAAATAAAATCAGGGGGCACCTGGGTGGCTAAGTGGATTGAGCATCCAACTTTGGCTCAGATCATGATCTCACAGATCATGAGCTTGAGTCCTGCATCAGGCTCCCTGCTGTCAGTGCAGAGCCTGCTTCGGATCCTCTGTCCCCCCCTCTCTCTGCCCCTCCCCCGCTCACGCTTTGTCTGTCAAAAATAAACATTCAAAAAACCAGAAATGAAAGAGGAGAAATAACAACCGATACCACAGAAATACAAAGCATTGTAAGAGAATATTATGAAAAATTATATGCCAACAAACTGGACACTCTAGAAGAAATGGACAAATTCCTAGAAGACATACAACTTCCCAAAACTGAATCGGGAAGAAATAGAAAATTTGAGCAGACCAATTGGCAACCATGAAATTTATTTAGTAATGAATAACACTCCAACAAAGTTCAGGATCAGATGGTTTCACAGGTGAGTTCTCCCAAACATGTAAAGGGTTAATACCTATTCTCAAACGATTTCAAAAAATGAAAAAGGAAGAGCCAGATTGAGGGTTTTCCTCTCATCTTGTTCTGTGTCCTAATTGCTTGGCTTTGTGTCCAATGAGAATATGCTCTCTGGTCTCCACCCTCTGGTGCACTAACTGGGGTGCACCTTGGTGTCCTGTCAGATAGACTGGGGAGCCAGGAGAGCCATGTATAAGCAGCACTCTGTCTGTCTGGCTGTGTCAGATCTCAAGGAGTTTGTCATAAAAGGTCCCAGTTCATAAAGGGCTTTCGTCCTCTAAGTTTTCATTGTGCTGGAAAAGTCCCATTTCAGTAGCACCTTCCAGGTGTCAAATATTAGCAGGTCAGCGGCTGGAAGCATCTCACATTTTTGTGGGAGCCTGGAGACAGTATTTTCTCGACACTCTCCTTGCCTGCCGTGCAATCAAGGCCTTTGCTCTCTTAGACTATTTTTGGGAGTAAAGTTTTAGATCCAGGGGTTGTATCACCAATGCCCTCTCCAGGGATGCCTCTCGGATCCTTGTTATTCATGGTCTAAACCTGGAAAATTGTCCCAGGGTCTTTCCATTAAAAGGCTTTGGATCATTATTGAGATTAATAAGATTCTACTCTTCAGTAACCAGTTGATGGATCCTTTAAGTTGGCTATATTGAAAAAAAAAATGTCTTTGTAGACAGTTTGTCAACTGTCCTATTAGTATAATAGCTAGCCTTTGGGCCTCCCTTGACAAGATGGAAAAACAAAAATTAGATTCAGGACAAAAATTAATGTCCACATCCAGCATAAGTTCCCCTTCTCCAAATCCAGCCCCATCCACCTGTTTTAATTTTCCTTTCACTACTAGATTTACGGAGAGCACTCCAGTCTAATCTCTAGGTTGAAGGTATACGGGTCACTCATGGAAATGCCAAAAGCCTGGAAATCAATGTACCAAAAGCGACTGTCAGGAAGGCCCATTTCGCTCCTACTTCCCAGAGCTCTGTAATCAGGTTCTGCCAGCTTCAGGCTTTCCTATGCAACGTCCTTTGCAAAGTATCCCAGACCTCCCACTACACACACACCAAGAAAATGTATGCCCTTGGACAAGAGCAGATAGTTTAAATCATAAGGTCCCTTTACCTCCACTTTCGAAAGATCCTTCCAAATTTAGAATGCAATTAGAAAACTCAGTGACATTCACAACACCCTCTTCGCAGAGAAGTGACCAACATTTCTTGTAGGTCCTCCTACAAATGATCAGCAGAAGTGATGTTCAAGGATTAATAGAAGCCAGTGTTGAATTGGATGCTCAGAAGACTTTTGTTAAAATACTGTATACAGACATTTCAATGTTTATTTATTTTTGACACAGAGAGAGACAGAGCATGAGTGGGGGAGGGACAGAGAGAGAGGGAGGCACAGAATCCGAAGCGGGCTCCAGGCTCCCAGCGGTCAGCACAGAGCCCGACGCGGGGCTCGAACTCACAGACCGCGAGATCATGACCTGAGCCGAAGTCGGACGTTCAACCTACTGAGCCACCCAGGCGCCCCTGTGTACAGACATTTCAAGGGCATAAATTTTAGTTAGAAATCTCTCTGACATAATGTAGCAAGTTTCATTTAAAAGGGGTCAAGCCCTTGTTATTCAGGCTGTAATCCAGTTATTTGTGGGAATTAAAAACAACAGTCTTTGTCTTGCAAATCTCTATAAAATCAGAAATGCATCTCTGGAAACAGACGAAAGCCCACCTATCTACCAATCCCCAAATCTCACATATTCTCAAAATGGTTGTAGGTATTATAAAATAC